>NW_026515888.1:0-126409 GCF_023601865.1 Aspergillus affinis | reverse complement strand
AATTTTTCCCCCTGTAAAAACGCGCCGGTCTTCCCTGCTCAAAACCCCCCCGTTCTTCCATTTCTCTTCCCCCCCCCCCCCCCCCCCCCCCCCCGCCCCTTTTGATGGACGTTTCTTCAACTCGCTCATGTAACTCCGTATTTGGCCTTCATATATTTATATTTAATAATTGATAATTTATAAATATATCCTGACCTATATACTTGGCTTGCTCTGCCGTTTTCCCCGCCGGGGAACAAAAACGACCTCAAAACCTCATTGGATGACCACCCATTTGAATCATGTCCTTAGAACACCGTGGTCGCGACAGCGAAGATGTCCCCTTTCTCGACGCCAATGAGACTTCGACTCCCCATCGCACCGAATTCGATGTTGAATCCGACACCGACAGCAACGAGTTCGACAAACCCCCTCGCGATGAGCCCAACGCGATCGATCCGAACCTGCGCATGCGCCTGATGGTCACCCTCTTCACCATGATCTTGGCCGTGGAGGTCGGCCTAGTGATGGCCCACGGCCCCGTTACTCGCATCTACGAATCCATTGTCTGTCGCGAGTACTATGCGCAATACGACCCCACGCAGATCGCCTCCAATGGCCAGGTGGATGAGGAGCTGTGCAAGGTCAAGGACGTGCAGTCCGAACTAGCCGCCGTGAAGGGATACATGGAGTTTTTCGACGGGATTTTGAGTATGTTCGATCCGCGAGCTGACACAGTTCATGATTATAATTGTGTATCTGCATCGGCATTGCGTTCCCTTCCGTTGACGGATCCCGTCGTGGAGTGATTCCGGTGGCTGTTGAACTGGTGTTTACCCTGTTTTAGGTATCTTTTTAGCAATCCCTTACGGTCTGCTGGCGGATCGACGCGGTCGTAAACCGACCCTCTGTCTCAGCATTCCCGGGTTTGCGCTCAACTGTGTCATCCAGTTCGTGGTGATGTGGTACTCCGATATCTTCCCGCTGCGCACGGTCTGGCTATCTTGTCTGACCTGGCTGTTCGGGGGAGGCCCGGTCGTCGCGTTTGCGATCATCTGGACGATGATGTCGGACGTGACGACCGAAGACGAGAGGTAAGTGTCTCTCTGCCCTCTGTATTAAGCACATCTAACCGGTCAGGGCGGCCATGTTCTTCAAATTCGGCGTCGCCAGCATGGGCGCCGACTTCGCGTCCAACGCTGCCAGCTCGTGGCTCATGGCCATGGACCCTTGGCTACCATTGATCCTCGGCTGGGGCGTCACCATCATCGGTGTCTTCTGCGCCCTCTCTTTACCAGAAACGATGCACGCTCGCCCGTCGAACAGGGACTCCGCCAGCGTGGAGCTCTCGCGGCTCTCCACCGGCGACGTCAAGCGTTCGCTCAGCAAGGAACACGATCGTCCAGAGATCATCATCACCGACGAAGACGACAACGACGTCTCGGACCCTCTCTTCGCCCACTCCCGGTCCTCCTCAACCACCACCACCACCGCCAACGTGCAGAAACCACCCCTTACCAGGCGCATCTACATCTACATCCGCAACTATATCGCGCCCTACACCTTCATCTTCCGCTACCGCCAAACCCTCCTCCTCCTCAGCACCTTTCTCGTCTACCGCCTCAGCCGAGGCTCCTCATGGTTCCTGATCCAATACATCTCGACACGATATAACTGGACGCTCTCGCAATCCAACTTCCTGATCGCCTTCAAACCCGCCCTCACAATCCCCCTCTTCCTAATCATCCTCCCCGCCATCTCCCGTCATCTCCTCTCGCACCTCCCCCAGATCAAAAAAGACCTCACCCTTGCGCGCCTCAGCATCATCTGCCTCGCCCTCGGAACCCTCGGAATTGGCCTCTCGCCCACAATCGCCGTCCTAATCCCCAGTCTCCTCGTGCAGACATGCGGATCGGCATTCGTATATCTCGCGCGCTCAGTAATCACAACACTCGTGCGACGCGAGGAAACAGCGCGCCTATTCACGATCATCGAAGTGCTCCAGTCCGTCGGGAACATCGTGGCCAGTTTGTTGATCACGGGCGTGTTTCAGATCGGGCTGCAACTCGGGGGGATGTGGACTGGGTTGGCATGGATGATGACTAGTGTGGCGTTTATGGGGGTTGGGGTGGCGATTTGGATGTTTCGGTTGCCTGGGGAGAAGGGGGGTGGTGATGAGGAGGGGGTGGGGAGAGAGGTTTGAATTGTTTGTTGTGTGTAGTTGTTGAGTGGTTTGTGGTGTTGTATATATAGGTTATTTTTTTTCTCATGGAGGGTTGTAAGTATAGGAGTTTAGGTTGTGCATTTAGATTGTTAATGTTAGATTTTGTAGTATAGTATATTCATAGATGGCATACAAATAAGAGTAGTTTACCAGATCTTAAGTATAAGGCAGACTGATTGACTAACTCTCGCCAACCTAGCACTTCCCTGCTCTAGGGTACTCCTGAAATCATCAAAACTATCCTTCAAAAACCCCAAACATACCCACCATAATAATAAGTAGATAACAATCAAACGTAACCCAAAACATCCCCCAACCCGGTACTCTAAGGATTCATCCCTTCAGTCCACCCAACTTGAGATGAACTCTCTCGAGCGGCCCAAAATCCGAGATCCAAACCTCTCCAGACGAAGACGCCGCGAAGGTAGACACAGACGCAGAGGGAGAGGCAGCGGCAGACGACGGAGCAGAGGAAGAGAAACTCCAACGGCTTTGCTCTCTCTCCACATCAGGCTCTTTTCTGGGGATTGAATACGGACAATCATGGTGTTCAGAATCGGAGTCGAAGTCCCGGTTGAGATCGAAACCTATGTCATCGTCGGCGACGGGCTCATGGATTTGAATAGTATCAAGGTCGGGGGATAGGTCGTAATTGGTATTCTGATGTTGGCGTCTATCTAGACCATCCGGGGAAGAAAAGGAAGAGAATGAAAGCCGACTGATCATGAACAGAACGATGGAGATCAGGATGATAACGATACTTGTAGTTTTGGTGGAGAAGTAGGCGGATCGGGATCGTGATTGGTTGGCGGTGGGAGGTATGGGGGTGAATTTCGTGAGGGAGGACATTCTTAATTTAATGCTTTGCTTGTTAGAGGAGCTATTGATATTTTGATTCGAGATTCAGGAAGTTGTTTATCCTTTTGTTTGGATCTGGAATTCCTGATAGAGAGAGAGTCTCTACGCTCTTATACAGTACCGTCTGCGGGCTAATAGAGGCGAATGTATGACTCGCATACGGGTTAAGGCTGGTAAGGACAGATTTCAGACACTTGGTTTATGTGTTGTCATCTATCTGGACACTTCTACCAATTTCATCATCTCTCGATCACTGGTCAAGATTCCACAGATAATGTTTCCATGACTCAATGTCGATCTTTCCGTGGCTTGTGACTCACGGTCCGATCAGGACAAGTATACATGTTCCTACGAACCAGCCATAGAAGACAACCACCCACCCAACTATGTAGTATACCACAAGAAATAAAAAACGACTATGCAATTTCTGCCGCAACCAACAAAAAATACGGCCTATGCCTCTCCTCCCTCCACTCTGGATGATCCCTAACGTCCTCCAGACTTGGCACCCAATCCTTCAACGCCGTCAACACGAACCCGTTCTCCAGCAACAACGAAACATACGTCTCGACAGTCCGATGGTATTTCCTCACTCCCGCTGTACCCAGCCAACTCGTTAGACGGAGCCCTTCCTCGCTGTAGTTATTGAGTGGCCAAATCTTGCGTTCCGTGTGGGTTTCATCACCAACGACGGCCCAGTCCGGAGGAGGCGAGATCGGAGCCGTGCAGATAGGATGTTCGATTGAGAAGACGAGTTTTCCTTTCCTCTTTGTCGTAGGCGTGGTGAATTCAGACAACGAGGAATCAGAAGAAGAAGTGTGCGAAGAACCGACCAGACAAGATCGAATCTCTCTCAAGAGCCTACCTAAATCTTCAATATAGTGAAAGACAAGCGAGCTGTAGACTAAATCATATTCTCCTCTTTCGTGATCGCTCGGGGCAAACGTTTCCACATCTTGAATCTGATAATCGATCACTCCGTGAGATGCATCTAGCTCTTTCGCCCGCTGAATCATCTTCTCAGAGAGATCAATCGCCCTGACGTGCATGGCACCGTGGTCTCTCGCCCACCGCGCAAACCATCCGTATCCGCATCCAATATCTAGTATACGCCGAGCTTGCATGCCAGAGGACGGGCCCGTGATCATATCTCGCAGGACAGGCCATTCTGGGGCGCCAGCGAGGCCGTGTTCAGAGCGTGGCAAGGTACTGTATGCGGCGAAGAAGGAGTGATCGTCGTAAATATTTTGCGCTGGGTTTGCAGTTGTAATTGAGGGTGAGGACGAGGACATTTTTTTAGGAATCAAGGAAGGAATTTGCGGTTTATGGATGTGGGTTTGGAAGCCGTGTTGGAACTTATGCCACGAGTTAATGAAAAATACGAGATGTAGGCTATTCCGTATGCGGTGCCCGACTTGGTACATGGCGGGATGATATCCTTCTACTGGAAGTTACGCAACTGCTTGATTTATCACTGACGGGCCAGCAGTAGAAGGAGACGGTGTCTCTTGTTTCTCTGATTTATCCTGAAATTTTAAAATTTGCTCTCTTTCTTTCTCCTCAATTTCCCACATTCTCAATGCCCTACAGAGTGTACTTGCTCCCTGAGAAACACGGAACCAGACAATTGGGCAAATCTCTCGCAATAAGACACTTGAACCGCCAGCCCGTGCAATGGCCTGCCAGCAGCACCTTTGGCTCCAGCTTTTTCAAGTCATTTATCGTAGCATTTAGTTTGGCATCGTCAGCATCTGCCAGGTGGTACCCACCCACAACGCAGTATAAAGGGCTGCCATTGCCGAGCTTGACTGCATCCTGACAAGTATTCACTACCTACTCCGGCATGAACACAACCCGTAAGCACGACCAAACCCTTGCCTGTATTATGTCAACAATCCTAGTCCAGCGAGTCACGGGGCAGTGTATTAAGCACACTCGAGGGACTGTGACATACCTTTCAGATTGCACATCACATATCGTTCTTCCATTATGAGTGTGTCTTCCTCCCACTGTTTGGCGACTTCATTGAAACGTATTCCTCCTTGGATACCATCCTCGTAACTGGTTTTATGCGGAATTTCTCCCGAGGCGAGGAAGAAATCATCCAAAACCGTATGCGGCTGGTCGCTTTTAAGGAAGGCTCCCCCCCGAAGCCTCCAGCTCTTCAAAAGATGGATCTGCTTCAAGACAGATGGGGCGATCGGCCTGCACACCTCGATAAACAGGACGGCCTGGGTGAACGTCCACGACGACACCCTTTCCTCGACAAGAGCTCTTGTTTATAAGTTCAATAGCCTTCGTCAGGCCACCTGTATTTTCCCAGATGAAAATCGTACACAAATAAGCAGTGGTTCATATAGTGATGTCAAGATATCCTCAGCACCTGCAGTTCTCGACACAGATCCCGGGTCATGGTCGTATTAGTATCGTCTACCATACTTGCACACAGCGTAACTTGTCTAGCATCCACGGGGAAAAGCTTTATAGAATGGGATTAGATTTAAAAGAAGTCTCGGATGTTTTATTGCGAATCGAAAAGTTTGAAGGAAACTCCAATCACAATCTGATTACGAACCCCGACACGTAACCTTTAGTTAATTAAACAATTATACACGAAATATTCCGGTTACTCATAATTTCAATGAAATTTCTGCGGCTATTTGAAGATGAGTTTAATCTATAAGTATCCCCTTCTATTCTTCTCCTCTATTTGTCCCTCCCACTCATCATCAAATCTCTTGTGAAGTCTGTCATCATGGATCGCTCATCTCAGCGCACAACAGGAAACTTTGATGCACGAGACGAGGACCTAGAACGCTATGTGAAGCGCAAAAACCGGCTTTTGCGCAATGCGCACGACGCGCTCGCCCAGTATTATACCAAAGAGCGGCCGGACCTATTTCGTATCGAACGTCTCTCCGGAGAGGAAGTCCCGATCGAGCAATATTTTATCGACTTGCCTCTGATCGACACGAAGTGGAATTCTGGTGGCCGAGGAGAGCACAGATTCTCAGACGAGGACCCCTTCAAGGTCGATGACCCACGCTCCTCAAACCTAGTGATATCTGTCGAAGATCTGACGAAGCCTCGCGTTCTGCCATCGAGTACTTGGGCAATGCCTAAGCGTGTCCTGATCCGTGGGCATGCGGGCGTGGGGAAAACTACCCTGTGCAGGAAGATCCTCCATTTGTTCTTCTATGGTAAGCCTTGGCAAGAGGCGTGCTTTTCCAGACTTGTTTGGTTTTCTTTGGAGAAGGCAAAGCAGTTCAGGGGGCCTATGCAGTTTCTGGCGCATGAATTCGCCGGCGATAAGGCGAAATTTGAGTCGATTAAATATGTGCTCACTGAAAACACCCTTCATGGAACCCTGGTGGTGTTTGATGGGCTTGAGCATATTGTCGATCATCTTGACCACTGGCAGTGGTTTATTAATCATCAGACGTACGTTATCGTCACCTCTCAGCCCCATGCATTTCTTCCATCGCAATTGAACAGGTTTGATGTCGAGTTTCAGGTGGTAGGATTCCGCGACGAACAGGTTGCGTTCTACATCCAAAAAATGGTTCCGCACAGCATGAAGAGATCTCGGATTATGGACTTTAATGCAAAACACCCGATCATCAAGGAAGTGCTTCACATTCCCGTTCTACTGGATATTATTTGCTCTTTTTGGGACAGACGCGGGGCAGAAGAGACTCTACCGACGATGACTGCTCTGTACGAAGAAATGGAAATGAATTTGTGGCAGAGGGATCTGGTTCGCCTGCGCAGAATGACCCGATATATGGAGTCCGTGCATCGCGATCCTAAACATCAGATCTATGGAGTGTTACGCCACGAGATTGATTTTCTGAGATCAATCGCTTTCTTCGGGACATACAATGATATCACGGAATTTGTACCCGACAACCGGTTCAAGTTTCAGTATCAGAGCTTGAATATAAGGGATGCGAGGTTGAATGCGATGTCTCTTTTATGTAGCGCGGATTCTGTCCGTAGCCAGGATGATCGTGATCATGGTCGCTGGGAACGGGACTACTACTTTCTTCATCCTTCTTTTCAGCACTACTTTGCGGCGCAGTGTGTCGTGGAGTCCTGGAAGATAGGTAAAGCGATTAAAAGCTTTGATCTGGAATCAACGCAGATCACCGTTCAACCAGAAGAGCTTTTCAGGAAAGAAAGATCTAACGTGCGGTATGATCTTATGTGGCAATTTGTCAAGGGGATGTTGGAAGGCCAGCAAGATAAACATTCGGACCGATTTTGGAAGCTGGTCCAAGAGAAGCCGTGTGGAGGGGCTAGGAAACGCTGATTGCCGAGTCGTTAGGCGTTCTTTGGATTCGATCACGGAACGTTTTTTCAAACCCCGATAGCGAGAGAGGGGGCGAGGTCAGGATATCCCGACATTTAGCCCGGTTCAATCACTTGCTCTTGACGCTGTATGATGCCCGACGGGTCGTTCAGGACTGTGACTCCCTTACACCACCATTGCTCGGGGTTTCAATCAATCTTACTAGGATCTCGAGAGTCTGAAGACATTTAAATCTTTATTTCTCTTGTTTTGATTTCTTTTAATGAACCTCTGAGAAACCCAAGAGACCCATAGCTCAATCAGTAGACTAAAAATGAGAACAAACGACTTAAGTGACATGTTTTACGACAAAATGTCTCGATCGAGGTACGTAAATGGCAGACCGAAGCCCAAAGCCGCTCCAGTGTGGGGCTTGCTGACCCCCGGACGCTTTCACTATATACTCCTCGTATTCTTTGATGTTATTCACTCCCTTGGGCATCTGACCCCCCTGGGTTAGGGCTGTCCTGAACGATGATGTAATGTCTGATGCCTCAGGCACCTATCTGGGCAGCTCCCAGAACGGCTAGCGCGAGGTGTCGACGGGACATGTGAAAGGCGTCCAGAATCCTCGTCCGTCGAGACTTTTGCATCTCCGATAAGCAATCCCATTCCTAATCCCTCCCATCGTCTGACAGCCTGTGATCGTCCCACTCGGTCTCTCTTCTACTCTCTGAACTGGACCGTATTTCGGAGACATGCCCACCTGGCAAGTTCGGTAATCCTCAACTCCCACAACCAGCTTTCACAGCATGGAAAGGTTTACTCAGTTTCGCGATCGAGGTTCGCTCTATCTTCGCCTAGTGACCCTGGTTCAGACTAACGCGCTTCCTAATGATGCAGGGTCGGGTATCGCCCCTTTTCTCCCCGTTCCCTCTGAACCGCTCGGTTTCCAGCTACCGTTCCGCATCTTTCTTTTCTTCCTCCGCCTCCCGTTCTTCATCTTCGTCTGTTTGAGCTATTTCCTCGTCCTACAATGGCTTCCGATCGGCTCCCTAGGGAAGAAGGCATCCCTGTGGTGCATTCTCGGCGTCCCCAGTATCTGGTGGATTGATTTGCAGGTGGACGGTGTGCGCAAAGGGTACGAACCAGGACCCTCAGCCTACCGTGGAGAAACGCTCATATGCTGAACTACGAACCCTGAATTTCTAGATCCCTTTCAAAGCAACACCAAGCGCGTCTGCCAGGTGGCGGATCTGTCATCGCCTCCTCGTTCACCTCGCCCATCGACGCCGTCTATCTGGCCGCGATCTTCGACCCCATCTTCACCGCCTCGTACCCCAACTCCCGCCAGGTCGAACACATCTCTCTCCTGCAGGCGATCCTGCGCGCATTCACTGCTCCGCGACCGACTCCTCCCCCGGGCACGCAGCTTGTCGATATCGCAACCCTCGTGCAAAAATACCCCAGCCGACCGATCGTCACTTTCCCCGAGTGCACGACGACCAATGGCCGGGGGATCCTACCCGTCAGTCTGGGGCTGTTGAGCGCCCCGCCCCCCACTAAGATCTTCCCGGTCAGTTTGCGATACACCCCCGTGGATGTGGTGACACCTGTTCCGGGATGTTATCTCAGTTTCCTGTGGAATCTCCTAAGCAAGCCAACGCATTGCATTCGAGTTCGGATCGCGGAAGAGGTCAAGGTTAACGGGGACTCCGCCTCGGCTTCGGGGCGCAAATCGACCTACGACGCCAACTACCTGGACACTCTAGACCAGAAGGATGGCGGATCCGAGGAAGCCGGGATCACCGGCAGCGAGCAGGCGTTGCTGGATCACGTCGCCGACTCGATGGCTCGTCTGGGACGCGTCAAGCGCGTTGGACTGGGTGTGCACGAGAAGAAAGATTTCGTGCGGATGTGGACGAAAAATCGACGGATATGGTGATGGGGAGTCGGTTTTGTATAGTTGAGGGATACAATTTGTTCGAGTAGATTCAGTTATTGGGGTTATATCTTCGAATCCGACATGTCGTGCCTGTTTCTATTTGGGAAATAGAGCGTGTTTTGCTTTCTGCTTGGATGATTTTCTGCGGGATACCTCTTTTCTTATGATTCAATCTTGCTTTTCGTCGTATCTTCTTGGACATTTATTAATGAATCTATGGACCCCAGCCCAATACAATTTGGTACACCGTTAATGAATATTTCCAATTCTACAGACGAGGAATCATTTCACTCAATCAGTGTGTGTGTGTGTGTGTGTGTGTGGTCTTAAGCTTTGTTCCAGGACATGTTTCGGGAATCAATATCAAACAGGTTGCCCTAAGCATCACGAAAACAAAACCACCTGATTAAGGGTATCACACAATGTCCAATCCATATCAATAACAAAAAAAGAACTCCCGATCAAGTAACCTCCCAGTCAATAAGACCGGGACAGTAAGAAAACGCCAACCCGGCCATCCAAAATCCCTAACCAGCTCCAGCGCTATCCAGCCAAAGTAAAACAGCAAAAAAGAATTCCATGCAAAGAACGCAACAGGTAAGCTACTGAGAAGATCCCGTAGGTGCACGTGGCTTTCCATAGTACCACTGAGCGAATGTTTCGAAAGCTGCGGCATCCTTGGTACGAAGATCATACAATTTGGTCGTACGCACCACGACAGTATGGCCGTCCATGTAGGCTTCGATGACGCGAGCATGCTGCGGGCCCATGAAAGAAAAAGCCATCACCTATCATGGCACCGAATTAGATTTCGGGTCATCTTCTTGGATTAAAAGTAAGAGGCAATTACAAGGAACACTTACTGGTGCAACCATATGATCGATGAAACGGGCCCTTCTGAGATGGGCTATCATCAGACGTAAGATCGGAAGCAGTTCTCCTTGAAGGATTTGGTCGTCATTGGCGTTCAGGTTGTTCAGGATGCAGGTCTTCATATGTGCAAATGGCCCTTCTTTGACCCCTTGATAAGACATTGTCCAAAACTCTGGATACTTATAACGATCGAGGTCCTTGTACACGCGCTTGTGGGTTCTATAAATTTATGAGAAACACACAAAAAAAAAAAACAACAAGATGATGTACTCTTACGTGATGGAAGACCACACGATCTCACCGCCCGGAGGCGTCTTGCTGTAATAATAACTCGAGGCATAACACGAGAAATGATGGTCGACCAAACGTGCACAGTCGAATGGGGACTTGTCATCTTCGGGCAATGAATCAAAATCGGGGTACTCCAGGTCTTTTTCCTTGTCAAACTCGTCATCTGGGTTCACAAAGAAGGAGGCGGGAATTGGAGAAAAATAAGTAGGCCTGTCCTTTGAGTCTTCGTCCAAGACCATGGGCAGGAATCGGATTTGATCGATCTCAGATGAATCCATTTCGATCTGATGGTCCGGCTCAAGCCCAGTGATGTGCCTCTCCAGGCTACGCAAAGGCTTGCGCATTGCCTTACGCTCAGGAGATTCAGAAGGGATAGGCATGGTTAGATGGAACTGATAGGCAGATGGACAAGATGGACAAAGGAAGGAACAGATGGCGGAGGTGCACTACCATTGACATCCGTGCGCGGATCGCAAGGATGAAACGACTTTTCCACCCCCACCTTACCCCAACAGGCGCTTTCTCGAGGTACTTTGTGGCTAGAAGATGTCGGGGAAGCGCTGACTAGGCACGAGTGAAGCAGTCGTCTATCCATCTTCATCGTACTTATATCCAGTGAATACGCTACAGTGAATAAGAACCTCGAAAGTCCCATTAAAAACAAGGCATCGGCTACCCAGCATCCTGCGTTGAGACCCATAGGCATGGTTTCAATCCATCTGACCTCACAACTTACTTGACCATCTCTCATACCTTTCATTGAACGCATCGAACTAGAATCCAGTGGATGCTTTCTATCTCAGAATGGCAGATCTACCTGGCAATTTGCCTGCTGACTACCTTGAATGGCAGCCTGCAATCGAAAAGCGCAATCTTGTTGGCAAGACGGTGCATGCGGCTGAGCTTGCGTCTACCTCTAAGATGGCTTACGCCCAATTTTTGCTCTTGCGCGTTCTCTGGAAAGTTCATCTCGGAAGTCGACTCTCGTTTGCCCCCTGTCTTGAAGCCATACCTTGTCCAGGTTAACAAGCTGCTTTCTGGAGATCATTCCTGGGCAGCCTATTGCCATAGTATCAAAAACGCGGAGATTACAGTCGGGAGCTTTGCGATTGCCGGCATTGCCAAATCAAAGTGGGTTTAAACAGGGAGCAAATGCAGCCAGCTTTGATACCCCTGTCGCCAAGAACCCGCCCACCTACCCGTGAAATTTGGAGAGGCGATTCAGGGACATACACCTTGACAAGACACCATCCAAAAGTCCCACAAAGGGACCTGATGACGATGATTCCGTTGTGCAAGAAGAGTCAGAGTCAGAGTCAGAAGTGTCATCGGAACCCGTCACCCCAGCCGCCCAGGTTCCTGAAGAACTTCACAAGCTGATGTTTCTACCTACCAAAGACGAGCAGATTGTCAACACTGCTCTTGTGGTATTTCTTAATTCCCTTCTAGTTCCTTTCGGCGTCAAGCGTTGCGACTGGACTCTGCACAGAAAGGCCTTCAGTGCCCATTTTGAAGCTGCTGGCTTCGAAGCTCGAACCGACGGATATCTCGATGATGGCAATGTAAACCCTTGGGCTCTCATCGAGGTCAACCCCGTCACCAGAAAGGATAAGAATCAAGTCCAGGTTCAGATACAAGAGAGTTCCCAGATGTCAGGCTGCATCAAAAACGATATTGATGCTCCACCAGATAAGCTGTCAGTATCCTTATCATACCCTTCATTCTTTCTTATGCTTATAGGACTTAGACGAGTTCATATGTCCCAAAATCGGCACGAGATCTTCTTTACTATCGCAAAGTACGACAGCGGGTATGTGTCCTATCTGAAAAAGAAGCCCGCGGATGACCAACCTCCATCATTCTTGACTATGCATCAATACGGACCTTGGAATACCGAAAATGCCGGGCATATGAAGAAGTTGGGTCCAATCCTACTTGCACTCGCACTCTATGCGGAGGCTGAGGTTAAGAAGGCAGAAGACCGTCGGCGTTTGAGCTCGAGTTAGTAGGTACCCAGATTGATTTGGTCAGGCATCCTCGGTACTCTGAAGGACATGAAATGATGGGATGGGTTGTTTTACTTTTTTCTATCTCAGTTCTGTGTTTCTTTTTTGTTTTTTCTGTTTCGTCTGTCTACGGCCATGACTACCATCATCTTTGTAAGTAGCCGCATCAACGTTGGAAGAGGAGATCAAATGATGACGGGAAAGCTTAGCAATACACTGAATCTTTTTACTTGTCTTCCAAGGAATTCACTAATTCACTCATTCAACGAGCAGAGGGACGAGGGAGGTCATATGACTCAGAGCGTCCCAGGTCTGGTGAATAAACATTTGTTTCAGGGATCAGAATTTTTCATCTGGGACGAATATTATGCTATCTTCACTACCGCACATTTCATAAATCCGGCCAAGGTTGCCTTGATCATCGTCTCCAATGGCAACATCACATGAGCTTTCTCCTACCGAGCTAGGAACACTGTAGAAACATCACTTCAGTGAATTTTTCTGTTCCTTCGATCGTCGCAGTGTTTCACATCTACTTCGTTTTTCTGCGTGTGTTTTCTCTTTCTATACTCGAATTCCTCTGACCGAGCCTTGGGTTTTCGTCCCTACTTCTCTTCCATAATCTGAACTCATCCATCAACTCCAGACATGGCATCTGCAAATGGTACTTGTGCAACCTGTGGAAAGCAGACTGACAACCGCTGTTCTCGGTGCAATGAATCCCCAGATACCAAGACTGGTGACACTGGCAGCATTTTCTGCTGCACCAAAGTCTGTCAAGCCGAGCACTGGTCCGTTCATAGAGCCGAGTGTAAAGTCCGGGTGCAGCGAAAGAAGCTTTTGCGCACCGCGGCAATCCTCAAAGCAGCGTTCCTCACCTACAGAGCGCTTCGATTTGATGTTGGGCTTTGGAAAATCGAGCTTCGTGGCAACACTCTGTATCTATACAATAAACAGAAGGGTCTGATGGTCGCCCCCAAGATCGGCCCTTTCCCAGAGTATCTGACAACTGATGATGAGCACCGCGAGGCTGCCCCCTCTTAGCTTCAATGTTCGATGGCCTTGCCGTTGATGTGCAGGTTACTATACAAACTCCTAGCAGGTGTGAATCCCCTCCCGTCCTGATAGACAAGTCTGGAGACTAAGGCCAATAATTACCTAGACATGCCCTATCGGCTTGAAATGCTTCAGGTCAAGGTTGGGAAAACCTTTCTAACAACCAAATGCGTCCTCGGTCCTGACTTGCCGGGTGTTGACCCTCCTGACTCTCTCCCCACACTGCATGACACTATAAGGGTTAAACTACTGTCAAACAACGAGATCTGGATAATTGACATAACAGGTGCTCAATACGGATTCAAAGATATCGTCTGTCTGTACAAAGAATACATGACCATCCATCATTGCAGCATCGCACATGGTCCAAACCTCTATTCCTGCAACGAGACATCTATAGTGCATCCCAATTTGAGAATCTTGATGGTACATGAAGTCCATTATATATAATCCTCTTTGAATCTTGTATGAGACTTCAGTACTCTCCACTGACGTACTGAATCGTCTTATAGCACTAACTATGGGCCAAATTATACCAATGGACCCAATCTATCGAGTATATGTCGAAGTTTAAGCAAAGGATACAATTACTGACACAGTCCTCTGCGCATCACGCATGGCGCTAACCCGATCCAGCAGACCACGTGAGGACCGAGGCAGTGCGAATGACCTTCTGCAAAGTGAGGCTGACGGTGTGATATAAAGAAAGCACGCCCCCCATTTGCCCTTCATCTCTCGTCCTAACGCCTTAGCGCCGGACCCATCCATGCCTTCCAATCCTGCATCCCTCCCATCGCACCATGGGATGGTTCAGCAGTTCCCGACGGCATAAGAAGTCCAAATCCGAACATGCAGTGACACCGCCTCTGCCCCCAAGGGGCCAGGTCACTACCGCCCCTGGGAAGCCGATCCCACAGGTGCGGGTGCAGCAGTCGCAGTCCCAGTCGCAAGCCCTGTACACAATACCGGCAGCGTCAGCAACCACAACGTCGGTGAAGCCTCACCACCAATCCCCGACTCATCCGTATCATCATCAGACTGCGTCTTCGGTGCACTTATCGCCCTCGCGTTCGAGTCCGTATCGGCATCGGGTCTCGTCATCGGCGCAGCTGTCATCTCCGTCTTCGCATCCGTCGACGTCCAGCAGTTCGCTCGCAAAATGGCAGTCCTACACGAGCCTCTCCGGGATGGTCTCGCAGACGGTCGGAATTGCCAATACGACCATGACCGGATTGGAGCATCAAATGAAGGAATACATGTCCTGCGGAGTCGACGCGTACGGGGTCATGTTGCGAAAACTTGATAACGTCATCACGTCCATGGACGAGGGGTTGTTTACGGGAAAAGATAAGATGGGTGAGCGCCCAGTATTCATTTACTATCCAAGACACGTAGCTCATTGTGATAGTTGCTGAATATCCCGTCCAGTCGGACGCTGCGGCACATACATCGGCGGACAAGGACAAGTCCAGCAACTCGAATGCCTTGACCTTTTTTTCCAAGGTCTATCTTTACACTAATTCCCGGCTACCTCCTCAACTACCCCCTTTGAACCTGTGAGTATTTTCCGAGAAGCATTCCGGACTCTGTTAACGTCCCAGCTATCCGGCCGGTCACGCGCTGCTGCGTCTTGCCGCCCAGTACTCCCGCAATGTCTACAAACGACCCAGCGCCGAGAACAATCCCGCCTACTTCGACGCGGACTATCGAAACGGCACCAAAGCCATGGTCATCAAGTCGCTGGCGGTCGACGACATGAAGACGGTGGTCATCGCCATCCGCGGCACGCAAAGCTTCCACGACTGGGCCGTCAACATGAAAACGGCCCCCACGGCTCCACGTGGCTTTCTCGACGACCCGTTCAATCTCTGCCACGCGGGCTTTTTATCGGTGGCGCAGAAAATGGTGCATCCAGTGGCCTCGCGACTGCGCGACCTGCTAGCCGAGGATCCCAGTCGAGCCAACTACTCGATCCTGATCACCGGACACTCGGCTGGCGGCGCCGTGGCCAGTCTCTTATACTGCCATATGTTTGCGGCAACGGGGGGATCCGAGCTGACGCATCTGCGCACGTTCTTTCGAAACGTGCACTGCGTGACGTTTGGCGCGCCACCAGTTTCATTGCGACCGTTGGCTCCGTTCGACCCTTCGTCCATCTTCTTCTCCGTCGTCAACGAGGGCGATCCCGTCCCGAGGGCCGACAAGACCTATGTTTCCTCCCTCATGAATCTGTACATGTCTCCGGCTCCAATATCACGGTTGTACGGGAGACATCGTCCGAGCAAGCCGGCTCTGTGGCGCATTCCGCCTGCTACATTGTCTGTCGCGGGCCAGGTGATCGTCCTCCGCAAGCGAGATGCTACCGGTACATATTCAGCCGTGCCCGCCGAATCCGTGGAGGCGTGCATGACGACCGACGCGGTTCTTCGACAGGCGGTATTTGGCGATCCGTTGATGCACATGATGGATCTCTACGCACGGCGAATCCACGACCTGCCTGGCAAGCAAATTAAATACTAATTCTATACACATACCTTAATACACTAATCAAAACCTGTTTATCTACCAAACGATAATCTCAATACACGATCTAGCAAAGCCAACTCTCTATTGAACATCCTCAAATCCCCCAATCACCTCGCCCCTATCCACCCACGCCCTGAGAACCCTCCCCATGACCTCAGGCTCCTCGACTGCCAACAATGACCCAACCCGGTATGCTGCACCACCCTCGACTTTCTCTCATCACCATGCTCAACATCTCTCACGTCCTCCCTTCCAACCATCCACTTCTTCAATCTCCTCGCAGTCTCAGTCGGTTTAACAATCATCCCCTCGACCAGATTCATCGAAAACAATAGAAAGGGTAGGATACACATCCACCTCGTTGCCGGGAAGAGATTGAATCCTGTCACGAAGAGACTAGATACGAGATGGGGATTGGTGGCAGCTAGGTCGTGCGCGATGTGTGCGCCCAAGCTGTAGCCGAAGATGTGTGCTTTTTGGTGGAGAGCGTGGTGTTTTATGAGGGTTTTGAGGAGGGCGGTTGTGTGTGGGAGGGTGAGGTGGTGGTGATACGAGGATGAGGAGGCGGCGGAGGAAGGCGGATGGAGAGGGAGGTAGGGGAGGAGGATGCGGTAGTGTTTGTTCCTCTTTCCCTTTTTTTTTTTAGCGAGAGGGGGGATAGTTCTGTATCTGTCTCTGAATCTGTCTCGATGGAGAAGTTTGAGAAATCGTATAGCTCTCTGTCTTGTTCCCATTCCCGTTTGGAGTCATTGATTATTTCAACGACATGGCCGGTACTTTCATTGGTACTAGTACTGATCCCGGTGCTAACGGCAATGCCATCCCTACAGATCAGATGCGGCGGAAGAAGCTATTCGACCAGAGAATCAAAGTCCCTCGGACTGCCGAATGCACCATAAATGAGTAGCAAGGTGGTCGAGCCGGCGGGATTATGCGATATGAAAGACAGACCGGGGTGAGGTGATTGATTTCTTGGTTCTTGAGGCGAGGAGGGTGACATATTGAATGACTTCGGTCAATTATTCCCTCCCTCTGCTCTGGCAGTCTATAAGAGTGTCTTTCGTCGAAGGAGGTCTGGAGGTAGATGTGCAATTCGGGGGGTGGTAAAAAGAGAAAGATCAGTTCAGGAATCCGTCAGCAGATCAGTGACCACATGCAAAACGGAAAGAAAAAGAAGATATGTAGATATGTATCAGATAGGTAGACCATCACCTCACAAGAACAATACACGCACCCCAAATCCATACATCAATCTATCGATTCCTCATCTAGCGACACTGAAGAAAGAATAAAAAAAGCCGGAAGTAGTGAAGTCCATAAGCCCTAACGCCCCAAGCCGCGTCCCCCTGCATCTTAATAAATAAAAGATCGTAGTACAGCCCAGAAGGAACCATACCAAGACGCTATAGCAGAATATGGCGTCAAAATATGAAGCAGAGTCCTAGTTCTTGAGATTCTGCTTTGTATTGTTCTTCTCTTTTCGTCGGGTTCTTTATGGATAATTCCTGTCCCGCTCGGTGGTCGTTTTCCTTAGTGACGAGTACCTAGCTCTCTTCCACCAACTTTCGTAGTCCTAGTTCATGGTGTTTTGTTCGCCTGACATAAATTGGCCATCCCACAGGCATAGGCATATATAGTCCCGATCGAGATAATTGTACATGTACCAATGCCAAGAATACCATCTGCTATCTGTAATCGGACTATATCATGTAGAGCCGTAAATAGCAACACCACCTACCGCATGCAGCATGCATAATCAACATCGTGGGTGACTGAGGCGGATGTGGCGGCTGTAAAGAAGCCGGTTTCTACAAGACTACCTACCTATTCGGACCTCCTGCTTAAGACCGAGTCGGTGTGGAATTTCGGTTGAAACTGTGCTTCGTAGCTTGCTTTACGGTGAGAGGAGGAAGGTTCGATAGATATATAGAGAGAGTGTGTGAACGAGTACTGCCTACCTGATACATATTCATGCCGCATACTACAATAGCTTGGTTTAAACTTCGTTGGGCTGAATTAGTGCCGCACCTACTCTATATATATCCCCGCTGAAATACTGTGTAAAATCAATACCACGACAACCAATCAACTGTTCACGTATGGACATAAACAAAAGCCAATGGAAGTGGGTTGACCGGTACTTGTATTACCATCTCCCACGTAGTCAGATCTAAGACATGCATAAGATCTGTCTAAAGTATGCAAGACATTCCAGTGCCTCGATTCGATCGAGGGGATTGCTGGAAGCGGTTTAGGGCATGTGTTTGGTGCTTGGCATTTTGCCGTGCTGATCTGTGTTCATGGACTGTCTACAGTACTGCATTGTCATGTGCTAGGGAGAATGGTAGCTTCACAGTGGACTATTTAGTTGGATACAGTGCTTAATAGCTGGTTAGTTTGGTCGATTTCTCTCGTGAGGTCCGTGGGCTTCAGTTAACTAGTGGTTTAGCTGGTGCTTACGGGTAAAAATGGCAAGATAAGATGAATTGATGACTGCTGATAACAATGGATGTCTCTTATCTCAATACTATCTATCGTATTGAATCTACTCTCCGATGAAACCAGTTAGATTAATGGATTTTGTTATCGTGTATATTCTATCTCTTGTTCTTGATAGAATGAAGGTCAGC
Source organism: Aspergillus affinis (assembly GCF_023601865.1). Lineage (NCBI taxonomy): Eukaryota > Fungi > Ascomycota > Eurotiomycetes > Eurotiales > Aspergillaceae > Aspergillus > Aspergillus affinis. The sequence goes on along the minus strand of NW_026515888.1, from coordinate 107,730 downwards.
GAAATGAGTGGTCTGGATTTGAGCTAGAAACCATACAGAGTACAGAAGGAAACAAGATCAAGATAAGATATGAAAAATTATTCGCTGGATATTCAAGGAGTCACATGTAACTACTGGACGGAAAAATTCTCTACTCTGTCTTGAGTCATGTACCATTATCATAAAACGAAGTTCATCGTAGGAAGGACATGCCTTATCTTCGGGATATTATCTGACAATGGTCTCGGCCGCAGAGAAGTCCGACCGGTGCAATGGACGATATAAAGAAGTGAGCCATTGGCGGGTTGCGATAGGAAGGACTCACTGACAAGATACAAGGTGACTGTTTTGTATGTGGTTAAATATCGGATTAAGAATGATAGCTGTTTCTAACAATAATACTATATTTAAATTAATGCACGCCACAATGTGATCACTATACTCGAGACGACCTAAAGGTTAGAGATACAGTAGAGAGAGTTTGATATCTATTACAGCAATATACCTACGTAGTTGCAATTTTTTAAGGAAAAAACCATAAACGCGTAAAACGTTAAACTAGCCACAAAACACAATTTCGCTTTTTATCTAAAAAAAAAGCAAAAAATAAATAAACCGAAATAAAAGAAAATAAAGACAACTGCCAGCCAATGACCGCCAGCATCCACGCAACGAGCGGTTGTGAATAAAACCGGTGGAGACGCGCAGCTCCACCCCTGGTTCTAGATCGCGGTGAAGTGGCTCCGCGCCCATTCTTCGGTTTTTGGTTTTCAGTTTGCTGTTTTATTTTTCGCACAAAGACCAGCAAATTTTGTCGGAGTGGAGTGCGTCCAAGTATTTGTTGAGGATACTGGGTTGTCTACGTGGTGGTCTTGGGTCGGGTTCAAGGAAGGGTAGTAGAAAGGGATACATCATTGCTTATCTGACAGCCAGAGGGCGAAGGAATGAATCAGCGCCTGAGCAGGATCTGGAGACTGGATTACGGGGTCAATTGATGATTCATCGTTCATCCGGAACACTGAATGGCCAGTGTTCCGGGTGTTTGTTGGGGATGACAGTCCGCGAAAGTACGGAGTAGGAAAGAAAATGATCAATCACAAGGGTAATTTCGGGTTCTTGTGCGCAAAGAAACATTCCCAACCCCTTCCGGTCGATCTGCGAATTTCCGAAATATTGACGCCAAGAACAAGCATTGAGAGACAGAAACTCGAGAAAAATTGAACGACGAATTCGATATGCGACAATTTGGTTTCCGACTGGCCTGGAATGAACATGATTAAAATGAAATTCACAATCACCTGGACACGAAATAAGAATTAACGGCGATACCGTGCCTGACTAACGACCAGGTTCCTGGGATGACAAGCCGTTGAGCCGCTAGAATTGATTAATATTCAATTACGGAGACCGAGGATTTTTCGAGCCGTCTCCGTAAAGTAGAGCCCCGTAGCGACGGTAGCGTGGAGGGGGCTACGGAGCAATATTATAATTTATCAAATTAACGAGCTCACTGTCGGTTATCCAGCTGCCAGCATCCCAGACGGGAATCTGGCTCCGTTCATATTCGAACTATTGACACCGGTAGGGATGATGCCCCTGGTTGCGAATACACCGTTGACATTGGCTGGTATGATTAACCAAACAGGTTCGCGCAGGGCGGCGCAATTAGACTATGGAGTAAGGGCAGGAACGCCAAGAGGGAGAGAAATGAGTGTCAATAAACAAAGATTTCCTGGCAAACCCAATCCAGGGTCCAGCAATTGTCCGACCCAAGAACGCGGTCGACTGGGGACTCGAGACCGTGTTTAGGGCACAGGGCAAAAAGAAAAAAAGAGAAAAGAGGAAAGGGAGAAGGGAAAGTCGAACGCAAGAACCGATCCACTCGAGTCGTTCAGGTGTCAGTGTCTTGGCGATGATCATTTATGAGGGTCTTCACTTTTCATGCGGTTCTGAAACGGCAACTGCAAAATTGGATGCTTACGTAGCGATGCGTCGATCCGCAGATGGACCCGAAGAAAATCCTAAACGCCCGAGTCAACAATCAACACTGAACAGTACAACTACTCCGTACCATTGCGTATACTGGACCAAAACCGTCCGGGACAATCGCAATCAGACCCTGTACTCGTCGATTCAGAGTAATCTCGCTCAACCCAGGCTAATGCAGATACTACGCCTAGCGTGGTCGACAAGGTGCACGGGGCGTCAAATCAATCCGGAACGAAGACAATCAAAGCAATTTCCATACACCAGTCAATTCTCTGCAAGACGAGCAATCAATTTTCCCATCGCAGTCCGTCGGAATGGACCCCAATTCCCAAACTAATTTCCAAAGGGGGGACCATCGGATGGTCGCGACTCTCAATCTCCCCGGCAATAAGCTCAAGAGGCAAGGAAGCCGCTAAGCCGGACTAGTTGGTCGCTCTACCCACTTGGACCGTCGACGGCGGTAGAGGCGGGCCTGCCACTTGTTGTATTAGCGCGGAAGGGGCAGTACGAATAATGGTCCCAAGCCCCGGCCCTGGTGCGGTGGCGAATATACTCCGTGGGTTCGTCGACCACGGGATCAGCGATGATTGCGATCTACTACTCCGTAGGGGACGAAGGATTTTTTAGTACGGAGTAGTCAAGAATAGTAGTGCTGGAGTAGTATGAGCTGCATGCAACGTTGCCGACAGGGACCTCTCTTGCTCTCTCCGGGGAAAGGTAAGGTAGTACTCGGCAATACTGGTAGTGAAGATGTACGGAGTAGGAAATGGTCAGGTGTGGGCACTGGGCAGATGAACTATCTAGTTTCCGTCGTTGGTTTGTTGAGAGGTAAGGATACTGTTAGTGCTAGTCGACGCTAACCCGGGGCTCTCGGGGATGGCAGATATGCTGATATGAACACTGAACACTGAGCAGTAAATTATGCCCACAGTCGGTATGCAAGGTGCAGCCACTACTAGGATGCGACAGTAGTCGGCGGTTAGTCCGTTAGGAATCCAGATCTCAGGATCAGAATGGTCAAACAGTCGATCTATCGATGAGTTACGGTATTCCGGACGAGTACGTACGACTGACCTGATACTTCCGAGAGTAATCAATACGAGGCGCGGACGCAAGCATCTGCCAGCATGCCGCGGTGTGAGTGGTGTAGGAGGAACGAACGAAGAGGAACAACGGGTATTACTGAATGCGGGGTAGCGCCGTGTCCTCGTGGCGACTAGTCCCTAAGCAGGACGGGGCCTATCAGCTGACTCCGCTGCGGGTTTTTTCTTTTCTTTTTCTTTTTCTCTCTTTTCTCCCTCTTTCCTTACCGGACAGACTAAAGGGACTAAGGTCATTAGTGTCGGAGGACCCAGTCTACTGACAGAGAGTCTGAGAGTCTTAGACTGCGAACACTGACTGGGACCGCCTGGCAATTTCCGTTGCAGCGTCATCACTTCCGGTATTGCTGTAACTTTTCCAAGGTATTTTCTCTCGCTGCTTTGGGTCTCAGGATGATCCCCCGTCGTCATCCATTCGTCGCGCTTTTTGCCTCTTCCCCTCTCCCATCTCCTCTCTCTTCTTTTCTTTTCTTCTTCTCTGACAACCTCCCCGTCGTCCCCTCTTTGTGTTTTCCCTTTCCTTACACCACTCAACACAGGACCTCGTGGACCCGTGCATTCGGCTTTCATCTCGTCTGCCAGCCCCATCGAGGCCTTTCCGGATTTTCGTCCCTTGGATCATTTCTAAACTTGACTTGGGACATACTAGGTTATCTCCTCAGTTCCACCCGAGGAAAAACGCTTGGACGAAATCTCCGGTCTCACCCGCCCCGGTCTAATCTAAGCTTGGATACATAACCATAGGGCTCGCGCTTTCTCTCTTTGCCCTCCTTCCCCCCGCGACAAAGAGTTCTCGCGGCGGACATCCATCCCTTTCCTTCGACTGGAACCATCAAAAGAATCGAGTTTCTTTTTTCCCCAACTCGTTCGATGGTTCTCACGGATTCCTTTCGACCGACCGATCGGTCAGGTCCCTTCGTCAGGATTCCCCCGGAGTTACACCATTTCAGCGCAACGACCGCCCCGAGTGACAATGAGACTTCCTCGTCGCATTCCGGTAGCCCGGCAGATGGGAGTCTTTACTCCCCTCCTTTGTCGACCGGACGCTGCTCCACCGATATAAAGAATGAGCCTCACCATCAATACCAGCTCGGTTCGCCACATCCTCCACCGTCGCTTCAGATTCGCACCGATCTTCCGGGCTCCGCTCATTCCAACTCGTCCAAAGAGTCCGATCCTTTCGTGCATCATAGCGTCTCATCCAGCAGTCTCCCTCACAGAACCCCCAGCTTGCGCGGCCTGTTCGCCGGCTCCCTTCCTAGCGGAACTTCCCTCTCGCCAGCTTCCGTTCTGTCGTCGCCGCAGTTGATGGCTATGGGTGACATCACTCCCCTGCCATCCCCAGTCAGCGGCACCTCGCCATGGAAGCTTCCCCGACGCAATTCACAATCGCTCTCGCGGACCCCGTCGTCCGCATCGAGAACCGGGTCGAGTCGGGGGTTGCGACTGAGTGACTCGTCGCAAATGCTGGGCGTTTCTGACGCTCGGTCGCGCAGCAAACCATACGCCCCCCTAGACAGTTCCGCCGGTGAGAAACAGCCTGACGAGGTCGGTCGGGAAGTCAAGGCTCCGAAGCATGGGCGGAACCGGAGTTTGAGTGAGTACGTCCCCCCGGGTAAAAGCGTCCCGATTAAGCCTCGTCCAGTTGTGGTCTCGGGATCCGGCGCACCCAACGGGATCTCGTCCTCCTGCAGCACCGACTCCAAGGCGAACGCCCTGCATCGCGAACAGTACTTGGCTGTGCACCGTGGCATCACCCTGCCGGCCGTCCACCCTCCATCCCCGCCGAGGAGTCGGCACGACGCCGAAAACACGCCCGTCATCACCCATCCCCAGGTGGCCGACGGACCGGATGAAGTGTACTCGGTGCGGTCGATACGCACTCAACAACCGCGACTCTATCGTAAAATGCGCCAGCTGGGTCAGGGTACTTTCAGTCAGGTCTGCCTGGCTGTGAGACTGGAAATCCCGGAGGGCGGTGAGCTCCCGCAGACTGGTTCTAGTCTTACTGGTGTGAATGCGGCGACGCAGAAACTGGTTGCAGTGAAGATCATCGACCACGGTCCGGCGGGTGGCGCGGACGAAGAGCGATTGGAGGTATCCCTCAAGCGGGAAGTCGATATTCTCAAGTCAATCAACCACCCGTCTCTCGTGCAACTGAAGGCTTTTGGGAGTGACGAAAACCGGGCGTTGCTGGTTCTGGACTATTGTCCCGGAGGAGATCTCTTCGACCTGGCGTCGTCTAGTCCCAGACCCATTTGCCCGCAGCTGATCCGGCGCATGTTCGCCGAGATGGTCGGCGCCGTGCGCTATCTGCACGAGAACTATATTGTTCATCGGGACATTAAACTTGAAAGTAAGCTCTCCCCATCTCCCTAGCAATGCGCAGTGTCACTAACTTGGCTCTTTCAGATGTTCTAGTCAACCTCCCTATCTCCGCCATGGAGAATGTTACCGACTGGCGCACGTACGATCGCGCCATCATCACCATCAGCGATCTCGGTCTCTCCCGACGGATACCTCAGCCGCCAGAAAACGCGCTGCTTCATACCCGCTGCGGAAGCGAGGATTACGCCGCACCGGAGATCCTCATGGGACAGGCATACGACGGACGGTCGACCGACGCCTGGGCCCTCGGAGTGTTGCTCTATTCCATGATGGAGAACCGACTTCCATTTGACGCACTTCCCGGCACTCGAGGGGACCCCAACAAACTTCGAGCTCGGACCCCCCACCGAATCGCACGACTCGAATGGTCGTGGTACCGCTACGCCGACGCCGACGGAGAATGGGACCCCGAGAAGGGCAAGGAACTTGAGGATGCTCGCAAATGCGTCGAGGGCCTTCTTAAGCGCAACACGAAACGCATGAGCCTGGATGAGATCGCGTCGATGGAATGGGTGCGCGATGCGATCGACGTGCCCGGGGGACTGAAGAGGGGTGATAAAGAAGTGCCGTAGAGCTGGACTCTCGATTCTTATTTACCCGGACTTTTTTTTTTTTTATAAGGTTTTGTTACGATATATGGTGATGCATAACTGCGGCTTGACGAACTTTTTTATATGGTTTTGTTATTAAGGGTCGGGCTTTGATCAGCCGGACAGATAAACCACTTTTATACCCTAGAGATTAATGGTGTTATTGATAGAGATAAACATAATGGATGTGATTGATTCGTGTGATTTGTGCTGTTTGTATGTTTGTATGTTTGTCTGTGTTTGCAGGTGTTTTGTCTGTCTGATGACGGATGACGCTGACTGCGTAAGCAGGTCACCTGATTGGCAGCTGACAATCGCCAAGCGAGGATTGGTGCCGGGGAGTCTCAGGCCGACTCCGGCCCCGACTTCGCTGCGGAGGGAAGCTCTGCCCCGGTCCACTTTTCTGCTCGCGGCCTTTATTATTGTCGTCCACGGCCAGACTCTGTGTCACTGTCAACTCTCCTCTCCTCCGTCATATCCAGTCTGGTGCCTGCCGTCGGTCGATTGCACACCTGTGAAAATGCTTCTTTCGCAAACCCGGGGCCGTATGCCCTCTGCTCTGCGGAGCCTGGCCCAGCGGTCGATGACTGCGTAAGAAATTGCCATTGCCCCTCGATCATTCATCAATTGGTTGAATGTAAAGCTGACCTGGTACCTCAATGGCAGTCGCCCTCTCTCTACCACCCTCCCTAGACATAAGGCCGCCGCCTCCGACGAGGAACTCGTCCTCAACAAGGTCTCCCGCAACATCACGCAGCCCATCTCCCAGGGTGCCTCGCAGGCTATGCTCTACGCCACGGGTCTCACGGAAGCCGACATGAACAAGGCCCAGGTCGGTATATCATCGGTCTGGTACAATGGTAACCCGTGCAACATGCATCTGCTGGATCTCAATCACAAGGTGCGCGAGGGCGTGCAGAAGGCCGGCTTGATCGGCTACCAGTTCAACACGGTTGGAGTCAGTGACGGTATCAGTATGGGTACCAAGGGTATGCGGTTCTCCCTGCAGAGTCGTGACCTGATCGCCGATTCCATCGAGACCGTCATGGGCGGCCAGTGGTACGACGCCAACATCAGCATTCCCGGCTGCGACAAGAACATGCCGGGTGTCCTGATGGCCATGGGCCGTGTCAACCGCCCCAGTCTGATGATCTACGGCGGTTCCATCAAGCCCGGTTGCGCCGCCACCCAGGACAACGCCGACATCGACATCGTCTCCGCCTTCCAGGCCTACGGACAGTTCATCACCGGCAACATCACCGAGCCCCAGCGCTTCGACATCATCCGCCACGCCTGCCCCGGCAAGGGCGCCTGCGGTGGCATGTACACGGCCAACACCATGGCTACCGCCATCGAGACCATGGGTATGACTCTGCCCGGCTCGTCGTCGTTCCCAGCCGATTCCACCGCCAAGTACATCGAGTGCCAGGCCGCCGGCGAGGCCATCAAGAACCTGCTCAAGGAGGACATCCGCCCGCGGGACATCATGACGCGCCAGGCCTTCGAGGACGCCATGATCCTGGTCAACATCACCGGTGGTTCCACCAACGCCGTGCTGCACCTGATCGCTATCGCCGACTCGGTCGGCGTGAAGCTGGACATCGAGGACTTCCAGGCCGTCTCCGACCGCACTCCCTTCCTGGCCGACCTGAAGCCCTCCGGCAAGTACGTCATGCACGACCTGCACAAGATCGGCGGTACCCCGTCGCTGCTGAAGTTCCTGATCAAGGAGGGCGTCATCAGCGGCAAGGGCATGACCGTCACTGGTCAGACCCTGGCCAAGAACCTGGAGAACGTGCCCGACTTCCCCGAGGACCAGAAGGTCATCCGTCCCTTCTCCGACCCCATCAAGGAGACCGGTCATATCCAGATTCTGCGCGGATCTCTCGCGCCCGGCGGCTCCGTCGGCAAGATCACCGGTAAGGAGGGTACCACGTTCACGGGTAAGGCTCGCGTGTTCGACGACGAGGACGACTTCATCGCTGCGCTGGAGCGCAACGAGATCAAGCAGGAGGACAAGACCGTGGTGGTCATCCGCTACACCGGACCTAAGGGAGGTCCTGGTATGCCTGGTACGTTTTGCCTTTGTCTTTCCCAATTCTCCTTTCTATACTAACAATCTCGACAGAGATGCTGAAGCCCTCCTCGGCTCTCATGGGAGCTGGTCTCGGTAACTCGTGCGCCCTGATCACCGACGGCCGATTCTCCGGCGGTTCTCACGGCTTCCTGATCGGTCACATCGTGCCTGAGGCCGCCGTTGGCGGACCCATCGGTCTCGTGAAGGACGGCGACGTCATCACCATCGACGCGGGACGCCGTGCTCTCGACCTCGAGGTCGACCAGACGACTCTGGCCGAGCGACGCAAGCAGTGGGAGGCTGACCGCGATGCCGGCAAGCTTCCTCCTACCGGTCTGACTCTGCGTGGCACTTTGGGCAAATATGCTCAGTACGTCCCCCTCCTCTATTTTCCATCCACTTGATGTGTGCTAACAATCTGATTCAACAGACTCGTCCAAGACGCCAGCCACGGCTGTATCACCGATGCCTTGCAGAAGGACAAATCCGACTAAATCAACCTAAAATAACAATACCTTTACTAACTTAATTCTGGGCGAGGATGAGTGAGTCTTGTATTACATTTTCCTTTTTTTCTGCCGTGTTATAATGAAATAGCTGGATCATATTTCTGGATTTTGACTTTGCATGTTTCATATTTCATGTCTGACAGGCGAAGTTGTTAGATGAACGAAAAGCGTGTTACTTATTTCTTTATTGAAGATATTCTTTTGGTATATTGCATTGTATCGTGATCTTGATAGTGGGTGTGGATTGAGTGGGCTGTATCCTATCGATTTCATCTAATCCTGTAGGCATGTCTCTCGAGTGCTATTCCTAGTTGTATAGATATTTCAGCTATCCATCGCATGACCTGCCTAGTTGATTTACAGTATCCCTACAAAGAAAGCATCTACAGGAGACTGATAATAGTCATCTGTTAATCCAGTGCGTTTCTTCAATTAATATTACGATCAAATGGAAGAGTCTCATGCTGGGAACCTTCAATACTTGAACATTTTCATGATACAAAATATTTTCAGTTCCAATCACTGGAATTGAGACCACAGGAACGAAGGGAAGGTGCTATTTAGTACACCGGCTCAAAAATTCCTCAGAGATTGGAGCAAAAAGCCAAACCAAAGCGTGCTTATGTCCTCAGATACAGTAGTTCCTTACCGGAGAGAAGATCCGCGGACCCAAGAGAATTCAAACAAACAAAAAAACAGAAAGTCAACAAATGACCCTAAAGCCAAGAGGCTAATATCCGACGTCCGACTACCCTACCCTCACGGACTCTTGAGACCTTCGACATCCTGCTTTGTCCTCAAATACTTCCTTACCGGAAGATCCGCAGACCCAAAAGGGTTGAACAAGACCAATACAAGATCAAAAACACAAAATCAACAAAAAGTCCAGCCAACAAACAAGAAGACGAACAAGAGCGAACAATCCAACATCCGACCAACTAACTCGGAACCTCTACACCCAACCACTATTTCCCCTCAGCATCCTGCTTCTGCTTGAACTTGCCCGACGTATCCGGATAAAACCCCTCATACTTCTCCAACTTCGGAAACCGCGACAAACCAAAGATATAACCCGGGATACTCGGATCCGGCGGATGAATCACGAGTGCAGTCTTAATGGACCTCGGATCGATCAATTCCTTGCATACCCTGAGAATCAAAACCTCCAGCGACTCGCGCTGGTCTTCAAGAGCATGGGACAGCTTTGAAGCTTTCCAGGAGCGACTTGGGTTGCTATGGTGCGGACAGCGGGCGATTTCCAGTTTCCTTAAGGTCTTGGGGAACAATAGCATTGATTTCAAGATATCAAGATTGATGAAAGGGCACTCGATTATCAAGGTCTGAGATTCGTGGTTTTCTGATGGCGTGGCAGATGCTTGAAATCCGAAATATCCAGGTGTAATGCGGTCAGGCTGATGTGTTCGACTGTTGGAATCATGAGGAATAGATGGCCATCTTGGTTGGTTCAAAGAGCCACGACACATAATTTCACTAGAATACATTGCACCATTCAGCCAACCAGTCTGAATGTCTCAAAGGAGGATCTGGAGGGGGAGGGGGTAACAAGCTAGTCATGAAGGAAGTAACTCACAAGAACGAAGATTCGGAAGAATACGCATCCCCAATGGCGTAAGCGCACTCGCATGACGAAAGATACAACAACCATTAGACATCAACCCATAGCCATCCAGTGGATATTTCAAACGATTGACAAAAGGGTGTTCATCGTGTTGCTAGAGCCTGTGATCTAGCACGTGTGCTCCGAACGAATCAACGTTCAGGGATTTGATAAGACGACTGTAATTGAAAATAATTTCAGGGACTCCCTCCATGTTCGATTTCTCTCTTTCATTGACATTATGAAGCGAGACTAAGATGTCTCGGTGAGCCCAGCGGGTAGAGAGGGTGTTGAAATCTCGGCATGTTAGGCGGAGGGTTCGGCAGTCTTTGGAGGGGCCGTGCACTAGGACGAGATCGATGAGCTCACGAGGGAGCTTAGTGAACGGAGAATCGTCCATTGTTGATTCGTAAAGGGGTGGAGAGTTAGAAGCCCTTGGGAGTCGTAGAGGCTTGTGCGGATCGGTGGTTTGATATCCTTTAGCGAAGAGCACTTGTAGTCAAACTTCAGATTCGAGGCTAATTGTGACTGAGAGGAATGGAGAAGAGGTAACAGAGGCAAGTGCATAGACCAGTCTACCAGAAAAGAATGTTTATATGATTGCAAAGACTTTTAATACAGCGCGGCCTCATGACGTGTAGACGTGCCAAACCATCGGGGGGTTCCAACATATCAACAGGCAGATCGGAGGTCTCCAGGACATCTAGACTGTCAGATATCCCCAAAGCACACTTATTTCTTCATTTAATAAATCATATCCGAATTTGATATTACCTGAAACCCACGAAAGTTAACATAAACTCACCCAAACCGATCAGTTTCGCGCTAACCATTCGAACAAAACCAAGCAAATATTATCATACAAAACGCCAATGCTAGCTTGAAAACCTCACGAATACACCTCTTTCACCAAGACCCTTACACCCTGCGACCCCAATCGAGCCTGCGGAACCGTCCAATCTCTCTGAATCTCAACATCCCCAATATCAGTCTCATACAACTCCAGCTCCACCCTAGCTGCCAACCCCGCGGCCAAAAGATACATTTCCGCCTCCGCCAAGGGTTGACCGAGACAATTGCGGGTTCCATGGCCAAACGCCACAAGATACTGTTTGAGATCATTCCGCACCGTCTCGTCCTGCGTGAGCCATCGTTCCGGAATGAAATTCTTTGCCTCTGGAAATACGTCTTCGTTATAGTGCTGGAACACAGAAATCGAACTGATAGGTGTCCCAGCGGGGATGACATATTGTTTGTATTGCAGAGGCGTGGATGCTAGACGAGGCGAGCGGCCAGAGACGCCGCTTTGGAGGCGTAAAGTTTCCAGGATACACGCTGTTAGGTATGGGAGGACCTGGAGGGTCGTGATAGAAGGAAGAGGGGTGGATGGCTCGGAGTAGACAGTTGCGAGCTCGGCGCGGAGACGAGCCAGTTTGTCGGGGTTGGAGAGAAGGTGATAAAAGAGTATGGCGTTGACTTTGGCGGGGGTTTCGCTGCCCGCGATCAGCAGGATCGAACCCTCCTCGGAGAGCCGTTGGAGAGTTTTCTCCTCCGGTGGAAGCTTGGATGTATCGCGGAGTTCTTCGAGGATGGTTTTCGGTTTGGAGTCGCGATTTGCTTCTATATAGGGGCCTCTGTAGGCGAGGACGTCTGCTACTTGATCACGGATGTGCTGGAGGATATTAGCTCCTGTTCTGGGTAGCATATTGGGGGAAAAGGGTGGAAAAGTACCTGCTTCCATTCATTCAAAACGGAGAGATCCGGCATGATGACTCTCGCCATGGACACTGGCAACACGGGAACCAGACGCGCCATGAACGGAAAGGCTCGTACAATAGGCAAAGCCTTCATGATATGGATGATAGTTTTACGCCATTTGTGCGCCTTAGCCTCGTCATCTAGCATGCCTAAGGACTCGCCGAAACTGTAGCTGGTGAAAATGTCCATGGTAGCGGCCAGCGATCCCACGGTCAAATTGAACGGTTGTTGTGTATCGCGGTAGACCCGTAGATTCGAGCAAAGCCGGTCAATACAGCTCTTGATGCGGTCTTCCAGGATCACCGTGTTACGGTAGCTGAAGAATGGGGCAAGAGCATTGCGCCGAAGTCGATGATGGGCATGCTGGACCGTGAATCCAGTCGCATTGTTGCAGTCGGGGGATCGGGTGAACTTCTCATACTTGTCGCGTTGCTCTGGCAGCGAGGCGTATATCGTGTCGAAGAAGTCAGGGTCATTGCAATGGAGCTCGTCCGGGCTGATGCGGACTATAGGTCCTGCCGAGACTTGTTAGCTTATTAGATTTTCAAGGTGCTGTGGCAGGCAGGACAAACCATATTTGGCATGCATCTTCTCGATCTCCCACATGAACATGCCGTTCTTGAACACATCATAGTAAAATTCCACCCAGAAGGTCAAAGCCACGGACTTGGGTCCTGGGAACCCGGCCAGTGGGCTCCAATATAGACGCCAAATGGCTCCATAAATAATCCATGCTGGTAGTAGCGATAGAGCTACGTACCACACGGAGGAGATCTCTAGATCACCTAACATGGCGTTTACCGCCGTTCGAGTTTGCGTGAAATCGGAGTCAACCGTCAGACAGTGGTTATGATTCAGCGAAAAAAAAAAAAAAAAAAATAAGAAATGCGAAAGGTAAGAAAACACAATTCAGCTGTATCCAAAAAGAACCAAAAGATGTGATATTTGCGGGGCGGGATGCAAGATGTGTTATGATATGATATGTCAATTAGAAAACAGAAGAAGTCTAACAGGTAAGAAGGTTGTATGATCTATACTCCAGAACCGATTAAACTTTCGGACTGTCATATATATTTCAATAAAAGTTTTCCTAAAAAAAGACACCCAAACTGTAAAACGTCAGGTCGAACATTCCCACCGTGCTGGTTGCCGAGGCGTCCACACCCCTATTCGCCCTGCTGCGCCTTGGGCGTTTGAATACGGGGGACCCGCACCCCCTATTCGGCAATCGGCAGCCCCCCCACCGCTGAGCGCGGGCATGTCATCCCGTCCGGGACCGGTATTATAGGACCAAGCCTTCAACTAAGGACTAGGGTTGGGGTTAAAATGTCAATTGGATTGTGCAAGATGATCAGCGCTGATGTCCGGATTTGGGATAAACACTAGGTATCGAATTAGTTCCGAAGAAAAGAATGAAGACTCCTACCTATTGCGTGTTAGCCCGTCGAACGGAGACCAAATCCAATTAATTATAAAGGAGTGGACAGTAGAAATCTTGTGTTTTATTCGTCTAACTGCCATTATAGTATGACTCACCTGGTTGAAGAAGATAAATAAAAATATCAAGAAACCAGAAGTCAAGAAAAATGATTCCTGAACCTTTAGGCAATCATCATAGAAAGCACCTGACCCGGGCAAAACATAGATTAAGTGGACGTGGCTGGCTGACATTTAAGGTCCCACCATCCTGCGACCTTTCTCATTTCAGACCAATAGACCAATAGACCATCTAGAATGGGAGATTTGAAGAGAAACGCAAGCCACCACCAGCAGGTGGATTCATGTTGAGCCTCCTCACGTGGTGATCGCGGCATGGACGCATAACATTGCACATAATACGTACCAGCTCAATTATTTCATTGATTGTTTGACACTCTGAAATGGTGGGTCTGAAACGCCTCGGGGGCTAGGTGGTAGGCTGGTAGCCCGGGCGCTGGCCGACAAGAAATTCATAGGCGAACAAATCCCCCGACCACACTGGGCGCATCGATTAAGGCAAATATCTCCAGGGTGAAGGGCACAGCAGTTCGATCATAGGCCAGGTTTGATCCTCCAAAGTACTGCGGGGGTTCAGAACCCCAGACGCAGCAAACAATCTTTAGCGTCTCGGAGGACACGGAATGGTTTTATCCCGTCCTCTATACATGGTGACTCACGGGTCTATAATACTGCGGTGTTATGCGTTGTGTCGTTCATTTTGTGTCATTGGGGTTGCCAAGGGGTGTTGGTTAGCCTGGCAGCCTTGCGGCCTTGCCCTGGTGAAGAGACTGAATCAGTGGCACTGATTCAGTGGTCTGTGTCGTTAGTCGTAGCCTTGCCGACACTTTGGCAGCCTGGATCATCATCGTGGATCCACTTATCCTCTATGCCCAGTTGGCTAGACTGAATTGGGAAGTTATGCAGAAACGCAGAACATACAGATTGTTCATAACTATTAATGAGTGGAGTCACATAGTTAGTTAACTAGTTAAGTTAACTGTCAAGTGAAAGGGGTCGATCTAATTTGACTTGGTCAAAAAAGCGACAAGTTAGGGTTAGGTTCATCATGTGCCAGGGGGTATGCATATTGAGGACCACTTGATTTGATGATTATTGAATGATCTCGACTCCCTGATCTTAATGTTTTGCCGATGAAAAAATATCAAAATATATACTCTCATCTGCTACATACTGTACAAATTCTGGCAAAAAGCATAGCTATACAGCAAAAAACGCAAACTACTCAATCAGAGCCCCCTCCCTGCCCAAAACCCTCTTTCTCAGCTGCACCACCGGCCCTTCATGCGTACTGGTAAACACGTCTTTCGTCTGGAAATCATTCTCCCTATCCCTTCCCCATCGTAGACCCCCCTTCCACCACTTCCCTCCTTCACCAGCATGCACCCCCGGCGCCAACCGAATATCATACGCGCGAAATAGTCGCGCCAATATCAACCCCATCTCCTGATACGCCAAGCCCTGACCGACGCAGCTAGTCCGGCCAGCGCCGAAAGGCATGTATGCGTTTGCATGTCCACCCCCAGAAGACAAGGAGGAGGCTTTACCCACCGAATCACCCAGATCAAGCCATCTCTCTGGCCGAAAGGCATGCGGGTCAGACCAGTACGCTTCCTGGCGATGAAGGGCGTAGATAGGGATCGCGACGTCCGTGCCTGCCGGGACGACGTGTTCCTTTTCGTTCGTGCGTACGATCAGACCCCCTGGAAGGACTTCTCGTGGTAAGACGGCTCCGACGGGAGGAGACAGACGCATGGATTCGTGGATACATGCGTAAAGGAAAGAGCAGCTGTCGAGGGAAGGGCCCATACGAACGGTTTCGATTTCTGCGGTATTTTCGTCTGTTTGGGAGGGGAACGCACGGTCGATTTCGTCGCGGGCGCGGGCGTATGCTTCTGCGTGATGAAGGAGGTAGAAGAGCGTCGATGTTGTGGCTGTGGCTGTGGTATCGGAGCCCGCGACGATGAGAATACCTGCTTCGGCGACGAGGTCAGACTGGGAGTAGCCGCGGCCGGTGTCGGGGTCGCGGGCGTCGATGAGGGCAGCGAAGAGGTCGCGATGAGGTAGGGAGGCCGGGTCGACGGAGATACGCCATGAGGACTGGGCTTCTGAGAGGCGGAAAAAGTCCGCGACACCACGCGTGAGCGAGGGGAAGCAGATCTTGTCGAGATTCAGCTTCAGAAGAGCGGGGACATGGCCGGCGAGATTGATGCCACAAGTGCCGAGCGTCATGAGGTCCAGGAGAGGCCGGTTAGCGGTGCTGGATTGCGTGTTCCAGTTCTTGGAGAAGGTAACGTCGCCCATGATGTCGGAGAGGAGGTATTGAATGGATTTGCTGAGGTCGACGGTCTGATTGGACCATGGTTGCGGCTGGTCCGGGGATGAGGAAGGGAGGAGGGTGAAGAAGAATCGCACGTTCTGCAGAATCAGTTCCTCGAGACCTCTGACGGCGGAGGTGCTCAGCGCCCGACTGGTTACTCGTCGCTTATACGAGTGGATCTTGCGGTCGATGGTGGTAAGACTGGCGGGGACCGCGAAGAAGTGCTTGAAGGCGCTGTAGACCTGGGATTTCTGCGTATTGGCACGCACGCCATAAATATCCGAGACAGCCTGGTCGCTACAGAATGCCAATCGATTTGGTCCAAATCGAACGACGGGGCCGTATTTTTCATGTAGACGCAGGAAGTCCAGGTGTCGATCGCCCGCGAGGCAGTGGTAGATGCTGTACAGATCTGTTACGGCCGCGATCCACGGTCCAGGGTAGTTTGTCAGGGGGTGGAATGTCAGCCGGTAGATTGGTACGGCTAGTAGCTGAGGTTCGAGTCAATTCAAACCCTACAATCAGACGGGGTGACAGGCATACCACTTCGATAGCGAAACAGGTAATCTTAGAGACAAGATTGGTGCACGCAGTGATGTACACATACCCCACGACTAGCGCCAGTGACGCAAATGAGAGGGATACCACGTGGGCTTGGTAGGACATATTCGATTGGATTGCGTGACGGTGTGTACGTTTGATGTCTTGGGACACCCCAGGATAGCGCCCAGCAGGATATATGTACGGATATTTACCAGACCCTCCCGGCTCCTCATCACATTTCTAATGACGCCTGTGACTACTCAACTTGCCGCAGCATGCATAAACTAAGACCGGGGTGTCTATATTAAGAGGGTTCAGCGTCATAATGGCTGCGGCCAGAACAACGCCAACCAACCGTCATTAGCTCGCCCAGGGCACTCCAGGCAAACCAAAGGCGGTCCAAACGATAAATCCTGTCAGAAAAAAAAACACAGCCAGTATTGACTCAACGATTCTGACGGTGGCAAAACAAAAGCAGAGCCTCATCTGCACAAGGCGGAGATCGTAATCACGATGACCAACGGGAGCAAGCCGAAAACGAGAACGGCCCCCATATCCACGATTCTCCAGCCAGGCACGGGCCAACCGATTGCCCAGTAGGATCGGCTGATGTCAGACGACCCCTCGGAGGGTGTCTTGATCTCTTACTGTTATTGGTATTTGGTCATGGCTAGTGAATGCGGGCACGGGCGAGGGTGAGAATCCTGCGTGCCCGTTTCCCCCTTCGGCGTAAATCATCCATCCTGGCCTCTTGGCAGGCAGATAGCTAATTCTTCCTACCTTGGTGGTGCTGCACTCAGCTACGCCACGGTGCAGAAGGGCAGACTACATGACTCATTTGAGAGAACAAAAGAAATATTTAGTGTATCTGGTGCAGTAATTTGTTGATTGGGGTTATTGGGGTGCCCAGGGGGCTGGTCTATCGCTATGCTAGGGTATTATTCAGTCTGAAATATCACAACGCAAACAGGAATCAGTAAAAGCAAAGGAAGCTAAAAAGATAAAAAAAGGGGGGGGGGAAGATGAGAGAGAAAAAAACACAATAATAAAAATACACAACCGTCAACGGCGTCAATCATCAATTTATCCCAAGATCGAAAACAAAACACATCCCCGTTTAAAACAACAAGTAGCCCGAAACCGCCGCAGCAGCATATCGCCAAAACCAGTCTAGGGTCTGCGTCAGAACCGCCGGGTTCTTGTAAAGAGGCAGCAAATAGATTAAAATCAACCAAACACACCACAGTTGATAGGTGATTTCATCCGCCGACACCCACCGCAGCTGCATGGTCCGATATGCAATTAGCCCGGCAGGCCCCAGCAAAATGAGGTAACCTACGATGTCCAGAGCCCAGAACGTGGGACAGAAGATGGACCAAAACAGAACGCCGACGGCCACGGAGATACGAGCAACTCGTTGGCCGTGGATGATTGGTAGTGTGAGTCGGCCCCGAGCGGCGTCACCCTCGATATCTGGGATGTCTTGAACATGGATGGTCGTTAAAACTATCAGTCCAATCACTCCCAGCCATACGTAGGCCGCTGTGTTTAGCTCATACTGAGACCCGGCTGCGATGGCGGTAGAGCCGGATCCATGACAGATGAACCCTGCGGCGTTAAGGACGTTGCGCGCAATGTAGTTCTCGTCTGCGCCAGCAAGGTCGTTGTACATCCAGGTGAGTACGAGCATGGCGACGGTCTCACGCAAACCACCAATGAAGCATGAGAAGAGAACTCCCAGCGGAATTAGAACCAACAGTAGCCGACGGGCTTCGTCCTGCGTGATCCGGCCAGCCGGAATGGGACGCCATGGCTTGTTAACAGAGTCCTCGATGACGGAGTTTGGTAACCGCTGGTTGGCGAGGTTGAACACCAGCAGATTAAACCAATTCCAGAAGGCAACGAGTGGTAAACGAGCAAGGATTAATCCCAGACTCGGCGTTGAATTCGAGGTTAACAACCCTCCAGCCAGTGCTTGGAAAATGCCCACTGCTGTTTGAGGGTAGAGAATGACTTTGAAGTCGTTTCGAGTGAACAGATAAACACTGTATAGGTGATAGACTAGAGAGCGACCCTGGCACGCGTTGTTAGAATGTTGACCTGTTTGAAATCTAGAGAGATGATAACGCACCTGGGAGGGCTGCGAGCCCAGAATGGATGTTTTCTCAGACAGCATAGTGTCGGTCACAGTCAATTCGTTAACAAGTTTCTGTTGAATGCGCATAGATGAGATGTCAAGTAAACTTTAGGAGAATGATTTGGTTGAACTGTTCAGCAGACAGCGCAGCCAGATAGGGGTATTTAAGTTCTCGATATCAAGGAAATCATTCAATGGCGTAGGCAGCCTGGGGTGCCCTGGGGCCTTTCTGCCTGACTCTATCCTTTGCCCGCGAGCCCAGGTATGGGCGCAACACTGCCTGGTGACCATGGCTGTGTCACCATTGACCATGGTATCTGTTTGGATGACACTTTTTTCAGGCCACAGATGTCAACGATGACTTTGCCCCACATTGTATCTTGAAACGGGCAACATTGGCCGTCGCAACCCATGCCTACAATGTACATTTAGCATGACACAACAGTTAGGACGTGGATCATCTCCGCAAATAGAACACCTCGTGGGAGATAATGATCAACTAAACTGGGGCCAGGGCGTAAGGAGCCCAGCTTATGCGCAATTCGGTTACACAAAAGACCCAGAATAGAGAAAAAAAGGACATTGTCCATCGTCACCCACATGGCTTTTACCCAGCTGAACCGGGGTGTTTTAGTGGGCCCACGCACGGTGAAAATGACACGGATTATTAGAGATAATGCAGTGTGAATCATAGAAGCACGCTAAGTAGACCGTTGAATCCTTCCAGTGAGTCTCATAATCCTCGATCTTGGTACTTATTCGTAGACACGGACTGAGTAAGGCGTCCAACTCAGGACCCGCTTTCGCTTCCTTCGATCTTCTGCACTGCGCTGCCTGCAGGCGACAGCTGATCCTGAGTCATTCAGGCCTACTCTCTAGATTGTTTCATGGAGTTAATGGAGTTCACTGGGTTCTGGCCGAAAATAGCCGTTGTAAAAGATGCAAAGTTGCCTATACTCTGGATCGCGCGGTTTGCCCAGTCATTCGGACGATGCATTACGTCATAGCCGGGGATGATCAGCGATCCTCCTATCGGCAGCCTCGGTCCATTTCTAAAGGTCTATCATAGTCTGCTGCATTGTGTTGACTATATGTAAAGAATGCGTGAAAGTTTGTCGCTGGCGTCGTCGGAATTATGGCACCTAGACTTTCCGGGTGGTGATGAACTTCATCAAGACTATACGAAAAGCCAGAAGCCAAATGGTAACCTTAACTGTAAGTACTCCCATAAATAAACTAAGTATACGGGTCTGTGTAATGCATAAGCTTCTACATACAACCTGCCTAAAGTAGCATCCCCTACTTTAAAGATATACTCAAATTCATTCGGAACCTTAAGGAAGTGGACCAATTCCCCAGCCTATTCCAACTCCACCAACTCGGCTACAAAATCCACAACCTTCTGCGGCGCACTCAAATACGGATGGTGGGACGCCTTTAGGCGAAGAGTACGAGATGTCCCTAACACCGAAGTCATATACTCCTGGACCGGCAAGGGGAGCATACGGTCATCCTCACACAGAATGTAAGAATTTGGAAGAGCTTTCCATGGTTCATATGTTCCACTCCCGAAGAACACGGAGAGAGAAGTATGTGTCAGGGCACTCGACTAACGAGTTTGCTCGGCTGAACACAAATCACAGAATGCCTCCGAGGCAGGGGTTGCGCAAGAAGAGCGGCTTCCCTATAATTTCATCATTTTATTTTTAGCATCGGCTATGTGCGAAAAGCTTGATAGATATGTAGACTAGGAAGGGTTGAGTTTGCATACCTCGGATCGTATCCACGGCATCATTAACCCTCCGGAAGCAGAGACCAAACTCTGTTCCTGCGCCACCACAAACGCAGCCATATATACCAGCATCATGACTCCGCCTGCTTGGCCATTCTTCTGGCGCTCATGCTTCTCGAGACCCTTGACGGCGCTAGAGCTGACAAGTCCGCCATAGGAATGGGCCACAATGATGATGTCTTCTCATGCATCGGCGATCCCGGCCAGTGCGTTATATGTAGGTTGGAGACGTCGTCGTCCAACGTCTTGTTAGGGGGCTCGGCGCCCGTTGATACGTGAGGAACTATTTTTGCATTGAGGCTTCTGGACGTAAAGTCTTCTTGGAGCTGGGAGTAGAAGAACGGCGGGCTCCAGGCTCCAGGTACAATAACAATGGTCGGCATTGTTGTGATTGATATAAATTTATTGACTTGGAGAGAAAGACAGGGAAACTGAGAGACTGTTAGCGATATTTTTCTAGTTCGGTCTTCCGGTCGTCCATGTTCTTAAGAACAAAATCAAAATACTATACCTACTATCTAGGCGGGATTTGCACCAAAGGCCGTTCCTTAGAAGTCTCAGCCATGGTGACCACCGATTCTTAAGTCCGAAGGTGAAGACTTTGCTCATCTGGCCGGGAGCAGCCAGGGATCTCGGTGTTTGGGAGTCAATCCCCGTTCTTGCGGTTGTCTCCACAACGGCTACGCTGATCGGCTTCGCTTTTGTACATTGGGGCTATAGAACATGACTCTCGAAGTGCTATCTAAAAGCCCTCTTTATGGTTTCGCGGGATGTACTGGGCGACGAAAGAGATCAAAATTTCAACAAAGGGCATAAAAGCAGCCTCTAAAAACCGCGTAAGTAGGAGTTAGGAATGCTAAAGTAGACCATGAAGAAACAAACTGTAGTAATATTACTAGAACCTAGACAGAGATAATTCTCTACCATAAATCACAGCCGGATTCTCTCGACAAGTCAGAGTCGAATGATAGAAGTTAGGGCTGGACTGGGTGGCACTGTCAAAGTAGAACACCCAGACAGAATAAAGACAAAACAGATCGAGACAAAGATCCGAAGGCAAAGAATGAACCTTCTCGAGCGATCCTGTCAATCAAAGAAACCAAGAAGGCAATTCATAACTTTTTTTCGTGGCAGGAGGTGGCGGAATGAAAAGAGCCTCACTTCTCACGAGGCCTCCCGAGCCCTAACGCCTGAGCTCTTAGGCATTGGAATTGGCGCATTCCTTCTTCTTGCCCCCATCATAAGCATCTCCGGGAAGCTCATAGGGGGAGATGTGATACGCCCTCTTCTCCTTGGCATGTTCATCCTCAGTAACCTCATCATCCTCACCAAACTCATCGCCCAGGTCTTTCACAATCACTTCCTCTTCCCCGGGCGCCAACGTTTTTACCGGCTCATGCTCCTGTTCATCCCGGCCAATATGATGCTTCTTAGAGACGCAATGGCCATGCTTACCACATTTCTTATCCTTCGCGCAATCGTTGTTAGTTTTGCACTTCTTGCCAGCACCATGCTGGTCACGACGCGACGGTTGTCCCATTCCAATCTTGTCGAGGTCGTCGACACTGAACATAAAGTCGGTATGTTTGGGGTTCGAACCCCCAGCACCATCTATGCAGATGCCTTTGAGACACGTGCCCGGCGCACAGTCGGCGTCTTTTTTGCAACGAGGATCTTTGATGTCCGCAGCTGTCATGGTAGCAGGCATTGTTTTAGTGACTGATTGTTTATGGTTAGGACATTTCCCCTAGGGTTGCTGTTGGGGAAGGGAGGGTGAATGGATGGGTGAACTTACCACGAGTCGTGAGGGTGGTGCGAATCCAGTTATTGGGATCGGCCCATTTGGGCTTGTGGCGCGTAGTGAATTTGGCGGTGGAAGTGAGGGCGAGGAAGAGGGCAAGGAAGAGAGTGAGGAGTTTCATAATGATGGAGCTTAATAAATTGATTCAAAGACGAAAAGAAAGGAGTCTGCCGGTTCAAAACCAACGAGTATAGAGGAAAACAGAAATAGTTTATCTTGTACTTCAGCACAGCCCAAGCAAGTATAGATAAGTGAAACAGAGGAAGGGCGAGAAGGTCAATCCAGATAAGAAGATATAGGAATATTTATAAAGAACTGACTCCATGGAACTACTTCTGATCTGGAAGAGCTCTGAACATCAATATAACAATCCGATTTCTGTTTGCCTCATTCGACGACTGGGACTACGTGACACGCGCCTCGATGTTCTCTGTATTGTTTATCAAATCACACGGTGGCATCGAAGTATCAAACGATCTTTGTTGTTGGGAAATCGAAACTTCTGGCCAAAGAGTACATGTCTTGACCAAGACCGATTCATTGTCGAGCTGGTATTCAAATTATTGAAGACATCAATAATGATATTCTTCAAGGGGCGGTGGTCACGCATATCCCCTGTCGATATACAACAAATGGAACATGGAAAGCTTGGGGCACGGGGATGTCTGTTCTTATTACTTCAAAGGGAATCAGGATACTTTGTCATCTAATGGTTTTCAATAGGCAATTTAGCTTGGCTGCCGAGACTTCATTTTCTCAACCATTGAGATGCCCTCATAAAAGATGACAAGGGGCTCGTTGTGAAGAAATTCGTTGGGGGTATGAGGAACAAGGGCCATTTCGACAAGATAGCCCCTCGAGCGTGTCAGGTTGAAGATAAGGGTCATGAATTGGATAATGACAGGATCACTAGCTGGTTTAATCAATAAGGAATTTCCTGGCTCCTGAAAAATGAACGTTTTGCGGGGTTGCGTGACTATAAAGAAAGAACAAAGAAATCTCTAAATAGTTGACGAAATGGGGGGTATGACAGCATGAAAGTGCACGAAAACCTTTGTTTAGGTTGATGATTTCGACAGGGTCAAGGATGATGGAAATGATATAATTGTATAGAATGTCAAGGCTGAATTCAGACGAGAGCATTAAATAACTGGGAACCAGTATTAATTTTTCGCAGAAAATTTTGTGATTGTCATTAAAGTCTAGTATTATTCTTTGCTCTGCAGTACGATGAACAGGGTTTTTGAATGATGAAAGAAAGGAACGTCGGACCTTCTGAAAAGGCTTTGCGGTTGTCAAGGACCCGGTGATTCTTGGCGCGTGGGATGCCACAGGCTCCCCGTGCGAGTGAAGGTATTCCTTGCTGCCTGTGGAATTTTGCGAATGGTCTAGCAATGGCCAGGCCAGCGGTGGCTGAGAAACTAAACCAAGCGCTCTAACTGGCGAAGAAGGCCATTGGGCTCCGCAACGCCCTGGATGGTGATGTCGTCGGCGCGAGCCTGGGAGTCGGCAACGGCGTAAATCCGGAGCTCGTCGGCATTGCCGGAAGGTCGGACGTGAGCCACATCACCGCTGGTGAAGATGATACGCACACCATCCGTGTAGTTCAGGCGAGCGATGGACGAGAATCCGGCCTGGGCGGAAAACACGGTCTGTAGTTCTTGGCGCACCTGGTCCAAATGCTGAGCCTGCGATTCAGTTACGGCAACAGGGGCTCGACCGCCGTCCTGTGCGCTGATCTTCTCAGCTTCGAAGGCAACTTCTTGCATGGCGGGGTCTTGTGGGGAAAACTTCTGGACGATCTTCAGACTCGTGGGTCGCGGGAAGTTCCGAATCAGAGCGGCCTTGCTGAAACGAGCTGGGAGCGTGCCAAAAAGCTGAGGCACGGTGATCTGGCGATTTTGGGCCGCGAACAGGACGCAGAGTAGAGGCAAAACGGCGTCACGCGTGGGAAGTGCCGGGAGCGGGTTTCCGTCGCGTTCAAGATGAGAACCAGTGAGGAATCCACCGTTGGCTTCCCATCCACAAACCCGACTCTTTCCCTTGGCGACGGCGGTCTGCATACCAGCAATCACGTATGGGCTGCCGATCTTGGTGCGAGGCTCGGTGGCCGACGCGAGAGAACCCCGATCGATGGCATCGTTGCTGCTGATGGGGACGACCACAGCATCAGCACCCAAATATTCCGCCACGATCATGCCCAACAAGTCACCGCCGAAGAAACGAAGCTGCTCTCCCTTGGGCGCGACAAGCAGCGGACGGTCACTGTCGCCATCCGTAGACACGACGGCATCGAAGCTGTCACCAGTCTGCTGGTAAAAGCCCTGGATTGTGTTGAGCTGAGCCTGGTCGATGGCCTCGGTATCAATGGGTACGAAGGTGTCACTGCGGCCGGCCGGAGTGACTTGGGCGCCAAATTGTTCCAGAATTTCGACCACGAGATCGCGACCGACGGCGGAGTGCTGGTAAACCATGATCTTCTTCCCCTTGAGCGATTGTCCCTTGAAAAAGTCCTGGTAGCGCTTGACGTAGGAGTTCTTTCCGTCGGGGACGGTAGGTACCAGGTCGGAGGGCGCATGGCGAAGCATGCCATCGGCATCGAAGAGGGATTCGGAGAACGGCTGGGACATGATTTCCTCACGCATGCGCTCGACGGCCTGGTTGATCGGCTTCTCATTCTCCTTCAACAGCTCTCCTTTCGAAGTGTTCAGTTTGTATCCGTTGCGATCGAAGGGGATATGGCTTCCGGTGACCATGATGCTGCCTTTGCCGTGCTGCAGAGCGTAGTAGGTGAGAGCGGGGGTGGGTATTGCGCCCAGATTGATGGCTCGCATGCCACCATCCTTCAAGGCCTGTTCAACCGCCTGTGAGAGGCCACCGCGGTGGTTCTCGACGTAGTGTGTAGAGCTGGGGCGAAGATCGTGGGCATAATAAAAGTCGTCGCCCTTCTGGATGCCACCGTCGGACAGCGGGAGGGATTGCAGATAGCGGATCTCGGCGAGGACATTGATGTAGATCTCCAGCTGCGTGAGATCGATCACTTGACCGCGACGACCACTGGTGCCGAATTTGAGCACCTGAGGTTGGTAAGTGAGGCTGTTGCTGAGAGACATTTTTTCGACAGGCTGCCGGGCAATTCTGGACTGATGATCGTGAGGGGATTCCGGCATCCACGTGTTGATAAGGGGCGCTGCCGGCCGCAGTTGTTCCGCTTCCGGCGGGTGCCTGGTTGCCTGATCCGGCAGGTCACCCCACCTCGCAGCCTTGGAGATCAGGCAGAACCCCCTCCAGGCACCCAGGCTCTATTCCCTCCACCTGACATCGTCACGTTCAATGTTAACCCTAATTAAGACCTCTTTTCTCTATACACAAGCAATTGAGAGTACACTGCAATTCTTCAAACTCCCATAGCAATTCGTAGTTTCGGGTTGTTATCAGCTGATACCGCCCTGCTAGACTCTGTGAAATATATATGGAATCAAGATGCCAGATTTGAACCACTACTTTGAGGGCTTCTCGAATGTTGTCCCCTCCGTTCACATAAAGTGACCTTAAAGTCCTTAGGATTACATTGAATTCCAATCCCAGGAAAACGAAGGAACGATCATCGTGATCTGCTGCCAACCACTCCATCCCGCACCTTTTTCAAAAACTGAATCAAGGGAGTTCCACCAGTTCCCCGCAAGACGCCCAATGAATCCCTTTTAGAATTCCCACCAAACCGATCCTCTCTCGAAGATGCCACATCAGCTCTTCGATTCACAGCCGATGTGTCCATATCACCAAGTGCCGTGGAAGATTGAGCAACAATATACTGGGTAACGATATGCAAATGAACATCGCGGAGCTCACGCAGTGTTTCAAGAGCGAGGTCGTAAGCCTGATTAAGCTCGTCATCTTGACCATTCCGCGTGACATGGTCCCGGATATTCCCAACAGTGGTCATCTCTTCAATGAACAGTCGATGATCCCCGGGCATGTACTGAAGCATATCTTCCATGAATCTACCAGCGGAAGGATCGTGCTCGACTCCTAGAACGATATCGAACAGCTGGATAAGCGAGCTCTGGGCGTTGCTGCCACCACTGTATTGTCGGTATTCTTGGCAGCCAGTTCCATCGTCAAATTTAACCCCCCAGGGCAATCCCTCCTGACTCATGTTCTTGGTTCCATTGAGGAATGGGCGTAGATGATGGTAGAACACGTGGGGCCGACAGCGCTCACGAATACGGGACAACACTGTGATAACTCCACTTAGGTCTTCAGTGAAGTCTCGCAGTTGAACAGTTACTGCTTCTGTATCATTATGTTCAGCTGTCCAGAGTGCTTTTAACAATTGAGAAATCATTCTTGCGCCGCGTGCCTCAATAGCTATAGAAATCAGATAGAACCATTCCTCATCTTCTGATCCGGTAAAGGTCAAGAGTGTGGCTAAGTTTTCAGGATCCTCATTTGACTTCGCAGGGTCAAGGACCTTATAGTTCCAGAGGCAGAACCCGGAATATGTTGCTGTTGGAGGAAGGTCAAATGTGCAGCGACATCTACCAGTGGGATCGAGATTGAGGGTGGAATGACCTGGTAGATGTGGGTTCAGCATGGTAACAAGGCAAAGAAGACAACTTGGTAGACATACTTACCTCTTCGGGTGTTGATTCGCCCCATAAATATGCCTGTAGCATGAATACCAACAGGACGTACGCTCTTTGCCATTCAAGCTCAGAAGTTAGCTCCTGGGTAAATAATACGGGCATACGTTTCACAGCGTTCCTGATCTTTCGTGTAGAAACAAGAGATGGTATGTTAGTAGCAATGGTCTCCCAAGGTTCAAAATAAGCATGTGGTAGAGCTTCGAGTGGTGGCTCAAGGGGAAGAAAGCCAGGGTGGATAAGAATATCGTGACCTGAGCGAGCGTAAGCGGAATGATTCATTTTTGAGGTTATAGGTCAAGGCTGTTTTTCCATGGCAACATTAAACACCAGCTTTGCGAGGGGGATATACAGTTGCTTTATAACGCATGCATATAAATACTCTTGTGCCCACTTTGACGTAAATATTATAAGTTTGCTGGTTCTTTTGACCATATGATACACTGCATCTGCTCATTTTCGGAATAGAATTCACAGGAGGAATGCGAGATTTATGCATAGATGAATCATGGTGAAATAATTCTTAAAGATGAAGACACCAAATCCGGTGACAAGAGTGCTTGCACATATCCTGGACAAAGCTTTCATTGTGAGATGTTAAAAGCTCAGTAATAGGGGGCCGTAAATTGCTGCTAGTAATCATGAATAGCACTTTGATCTGAAAAAGAACCGCCAAGAAGGAGGAACGGGACGAATTTGGTATCAGGAAATAATTAGCCAATTCCGTAAAGGCCAGAGATACCTTATGTAAAGCTTGACGACATCATCTTCCACCAATTCAGGTCTGATGAACATTTTAGACTCTCCTTAAGAGCTTTTAGGAATGAAGGGAGCGTAAAGAATTGGGTACATAATGCATGAAGGTCCGAGCTCAGATTACTGCACATAACTGGGAACTTAAAGGCAAACCAATCTGTTCACACACCGTGACCCCTTGCATATGACGTTCCAAATAGTCATTGCCGCCAGATTAGTGAAAAAAAATTCAGAACAATCAGATAGATATAGCAGGGCTGAATTATAGAGTAGGTGATCGCAACAAAGTTCTATAGAGGAAAACATAAAAACTATCTCTTGTGCTGATCCTCGAGATTCATTCTAAGGGGGAAACAACGCGTCTTCGTGTCCTCGTGAACTTGAAACCGGGGGCAATATAGAGAAGAAGACGATTGGGTCTAAAACTCTCTTAGATTACCTCTTCTGTAGTGATGGTCTATCAAGTGCCCGAAATGAAGTTGGATATCGGAGAACAAAGTAAATCAGCAAAAATTGTTGATTACAGTACTCCGAAAAAGGGTGTGCTAAGGGAGACACAAGGGCCGAGTGCGTGTGACACAAGCAGACATATTAAAAGGGAGTCACTTCTCCCTAACCCCCCAACGATAGTAAGCATCCGTCATTGCTAACTCTCAGACATTTGAGAAATTTTTGGCACTTCCTTTACCTAAGTTGGTTCTCAGTGTCCTCCACACATACAGACCTCAATATACAGACGAGCAGTCATATCATGCCGTATGTCTTCCTGGGCCAATGGAAATGGGGGGGATGAATCGACCGCAGTGCCCGTGAAAGCCATGTATTTGTTAACATCACGCAGCGAGGCTTTGACTATGGATGTGAGATCATCGGTTCTGACATATCTCCGAGAAAATGAGAACGTACATCTTACAGTCGACGATGGAGGTGCGACTTCCCATGGAATACTGGAGAAAGTGACATTGACCACTGAGGAAGCTATTTATCATGACCAGACGTTGAGGTATATGGAAATCCTGCTTTTCTCAGATACTATTATAAGAGAAAAATGCTAACAGTTGAGATCGTTAGAGCAAGATAGATCGACTTGGTACTGCGCTCGCCCTCGATTTCACTCCACACCTGCCTGACCGGTGACGATAGATCTACAGCACCTGCTGTTCCACCTCACACTTGAAGGAGAACTATTCTGCTCGCCAATCCCAGAGAAACCGAAAAGTGTTTTACACGTCGCCACAGGGGATGGAACCTGGGCACTGGATTTTGGTACGAGCATATCCTATTGTCCAAATGCCTTGAAGCTGACTATCGCCCAACGCAGCGCACAGAAATCCGACCACTTCCATCGTAGCCAGCAATTTGACGCAAAACAAGGAGAAAAGGCAAAGATACATTCCCCATTTGGTTGAATATGAGATTACTGTCTTAGTACTGATCCAAAAACCGAAATTCCAGTCCCCGAAACATCGTATTGGAAGCCGAAGATGCCAACAAAACCTGGGCATACGAGCAACAATTTGACTTCATCCACTGTCGTCAGCAGCATCGAACACTGAATGAACAGTGGTTCTTCGAGCAAAGTTGGAAGTACGTATCTAGTTCGCACCCACAAATTCCCTATCATCAGACTGGGTTCAAATAATTTTGCACTAGGTTTCTCCTCCCCGGCGGCTGGCTGGAAATGCAAGAACTCTGCAACCCACTCCGTTGTGACGATGGAACTCTCGCCGCTAACAGCGCCCTATCTCAATGGGGCCAGTTGCTCGTGGAAGCTTCTATCAAAATGGACCGACCAGCCGACAATCCAACGCGATATGCCAAATGGATGCGGTCTGCGGGTTTCACGAATGTGGAGACGGTCGTATACAAGTGGCCAATAAATCCATGGAGTGAAGACGAGAACGAGAAGCTGAAGGGACTGTGGAATCTGTACAACGTTCTGGACAGACTGCATGAGTTTACGAGTATGTTGCTTACGAAGGTGCTGGGGTGGCGCCAGAAAGACGTCGATTCCTTGTTGGTGGATGTGCGCGCTGAGTTGCAGGATCCAAATGTGCATGCCTATTGGCCGGTGTAAGTAATTTGACGTTCCGGATATGTGATTCAAAGAGATCATGGCTGATCCTCACTGGTCTAGGTATGTCGTTTACGGACAGAAACCACTACCTGAGACAGATCAGATCTAGGTTATCGCCACTCGAGGGTTATGAGACACAGGCAGACAGACAGAGAAAAGGAAGGTAGAGCAAAATAAATTGAGGAAGGGAAATTGTCTTGCGTTATCATGGGATGTTGGAGTATGCAGTAGATCCCTGCGTTAGCTGGTTGTTTTGACAACAGAAATTTTAACATCGTCATCCGGTCTATACGCTTGCCTGCTCTGTGCTTTTCCCATTTCGGTCACTGCAGCTCTGAAACAATTCAATGATCTGCGTATTTGAGTGATAGTCTCAATCTGATTTGAATGATCTATTAGGAATATTTGAGGGCGCGTAAGAGGAAGTCCGTATGCACCAATTATTAAAGAAGCAGAAATAGACCGCTCGTGCTGGTTGATTTCCAGTGAGGTACATACATGGAAAGCAGTATAACAGACAGATAAATGATATCAGATTAGACTAATGATTTGAATATTTGCAAATAAAAACTTCCGTTCCAAACCAAACCTGAAGCCAACTTAGCCCAGCCGACAAAGATCACATCAGTATCTCAAATCGCCACGCATTATCCACCAACTTGGCAATTCGCTGACAAGCCTCGAACATCTTCTCCTCCGGCAATAAACTATAACTCACCCTCAATTGACAGCTGCTACGCTGATTGGGCAGAAAGGCCACCCCTGGAATAGCTAGAATTCCATTCTCTTTACCCTGCCGGCTAAGAATTTCGAAACTATCCTGTCCCGGGGGAAGCAACAACGTTAACCAGAAAAACATTCCGGCGGAAGGAGTCTCCCAGGTAGCACGGCCGTGGAGATATTTTTCGGCAGCGGCTGCGAACACATTGCGCCGCTGGCGGTAGAAGTTTGCTGCGCGCTCGCAGTGCTGGAGGAATCCTGCGTGACCCCAATGGTTGAAGAGAGTTAGAGCGAGCATTTGGGTGGTTGAGGAGGGCTGGAGGCTATGCGGGTTGTTAACTCAATATCCAAACTAGGTCTCATTTCTTTGGGGGAAGTTAAACACACTTGATATTTTCCGTAATTCGAATGACTTTCTGCACGGCAGGCAAAGGCCCAGTTAAGATTCCCAGACGCATCCCGGAGCTTACAATCTTGCTAAGCGAATCGAATCGTAGCACGCGGCCTGTTTCACCATTGATTTCATTTTCCAAGGCGAGATAGCTGCGGGCTCTATACGAGGGCTGGTCGAAATTGAGGAACCCGTATGCGTCGTCTTCAAAAATCATGAAGTTGAATTGTTTCGCGAGTCGTAGACTACCAGGACGTGCCTCAAATATCAGTAAAAGCTCACTAGGAAATTTGAAATAGAGGGTAACTCACATCTGAGCCTTGCGAATCTCAGAGCAAGACTGGCCCGTAGGGTTTGACCCAGTTGGAACGGTATATAGCACGCGTGGACGGCGTTTCCCAGGCCACGCAGACAGGACACGTTCGAGGTCAACTGGATTGAGCCCCTTTGCGTCCGACTGAACCTCACTAAGTTGGTGTCCATCGGCTCGTAAGAAGCCAGCTACTCCTCTAGGAGGTCGTTAGTGAAGAATGAACCAGGGAAATCAACGGCTGCGTAGGCCTGACGCACGGATACGCTGGCCTGTGAAGTAATCAGCCATGATCGGGAACGATGGCGGGAGAATAGTGCAGATATACGTTTCAATGAGTACAGGATCTCCAAAATCCGTGAAGACCTGGAAAGCGCGATGAATGAGCTCCTGGCTGCCATTGCCAATGCAGCATGCCCAGCCTTGGTGGTCTCTGATACCGTGAACTCGCCGCTGAAGCTCCTCAAACCACTAAAAATCATGTCAGTCTAGCTACCAGACATACTCACGGGGCAGAAAGAACCATGATTAACTCAGGGTTGCCTCCAGGAAGGCCATATTGTAACGCCTCACTCAATTGGTCTTCTTCAAGCACGATTCGGTGCCCATCAGAGCCCTTGAGCAATATCGAGATCTCAGCAAACGGAAAAGTCTCTGGATTGGGCTTTCCTATTTTGCATCATAAGCCAACTTTCTGCTTAATTAAACAGTAAAGAAGAGGTAAGCCATACCAGCGACCAAGGAAATCATTCCCGGCAATGCCTCAAGAGGCAAAAGACTGCGAACTGACACAAGATCAACATCACCGCTTGAGAAAGAATCAAAGCGGAAAAGGTGGACAAACTCGCTCCAGGCTCATACTGTTGCACCCGTTTCGAAAATAATGTCGTCGGATCAACCGTCGTGTTGATAGCAATTGAGCCCATGACTGCTGTATGCAGTTACCCGTAGCAATATTGAAGATTCAGATCCTTAGCGTGATTGTAAATCTATGGATTTGAGGGCTTGGTCTGGATTTCGACTCTGTATATGCAAATCGACTGCCCACTGTAGTCGGGTGGTTTGGTATGCCCCTGGCTATCTAGTGGGGCTCTCATTTTGGAAGCTTTCCTCGTTTGAATCCTTTCTAACCCAGGCTCGATCCTGTTCCACATCTGAGCAAGGAGGTCTCCTCGGAAAAATTGCAGTATCTAGAGTAGGCTACAGGGATGGGAATATGTTTGAGCCCTGGAATCATGGTCTGCCTAACAACATGTCCCAGCCACCGAATGTCGCCGTTCGTGCAATGGCATGTCAGAATTCCGGCGGCGACAATGCTGAAAGACAGGGCGCACCGAGACCACCGAGACTCACTGTTCGTATCCCCACGTAAGTCCGAAACAATCAAGAGAAATGGCCATGTTGTGTCAGCCGGAATTGAAATCCGGGTAATCTGGCAGAGTCATCTTCGTCTTTTCAAGCTTAGCGAGCCTAGATCTCTGTTCCATAATGAGGGAATTTCTAGGTGAGGCAGAGTGGACGGTCTCATATCGGAGCGATTGTGCTTCTTAGGAGACGGTAGGCTCGCAGCAAACTGAATGACAGGCATGGAGACACGAGGTCTTTTGGCGAGAGTTGGGATGGGATAGATTCTCATTGAACCGACAGAGATGAGAGATATTGACGATTGGAGCGGTGATACCATAATCATAGAATACAGGGAAATTTCGCTGATGGCGTGATTTTGGACAGTATCGCTTTTTGCGGCTACCGCGCTGGGCGAACTAGGAAATCGAAGCATTGGTTGAGAAAGTGCCAGACTAGATTGAACTTGAATAAGCAGGGAAAGATGAGACTGTTCTACCAAGTAAATGTTTTTCAATTACATAAAGCAAATTAGGTAAAATGTACGAAATCCCAACAGGTTTCTCCGTAGATAGTCTTGTAAGACTATATCACCGCCAAGATGTAGTAATCCCAACCAACGTATGACGCGATGAATCATTCCCGGGCAGTCGGGACGACAACCAGCCTCTTGGAAGCGTTAGCCGAGCCCCAAACCGACTGGAGACGACTCAAAGAGGCCGTCTCCACTTCAAACGGGGGTTGCATCTGCATCATAGCGCCCACCATGTCTGGCATCTCGTCTTTGAGGTCCTGGAGGCGCACACTGCCGAGTCCCGAGCCCATAATACAAATCGGCTTGACATTGATCAAGTACGGCGGTACAAGCTGCAGCATATGAGTATCGTCGCTTGCTAGTCCGCCAACCTGAATGTACTGCAGGTTTTCTCCCGGTACCACCTCGGCACTCTGCAGCACATTTGCCGCAGCGGACCCGCCGATATAGTCGAGGATAATGTGAACCGGCCCGACCCTAGAGGGTAAAACAAATGATTCGCGTAAAACCACGCGCTCATCAAGACCCTCTACGGTGGCCAGAGTGTCCTCGCGACGAGAGAGGCCGATAATACGAGCAGCTCCTAAGAATCGGGCCACGAGGGCGGCGGCACGTCCGCTAGCACTGGTGGCACCAAGAATAAGCACTGTGCGACCCAAGCATCCACCAATAGCACGCCGGCGAAGCGCAATCCAACTACTGGACATGGGGTTGGCCAGAGCCGCCACGCCGACTGGGTCCGCGTTCGGAGCGAGCTTCACGAGGTTGTGGCGCTCGACATTGGCACGCTCGGCTAGCAGAGGGGCGGCGAGTGGGTGAATGAAGTAGAGGTCACCGGTCTCATCGTCACGTCCGACTCCATCGATGCTAGGATCGAAGGGTAAGGGGGAATCGAAGACACTGGGGTGTTTCCCCGTGGCGCGAATCTGTACAACGCGCGGGACGCCTACGGCCAGCACGCTGAGCTGCACCTGCGTAGGCGAAGGGGGCAGGAGGTCCGAGACTGTGCGACATTGCGGTGCTGTACCCCAGCTAGTCACTTGGGCGGCTTTCATGGTGAGGCTGGCTGAGCGATGGAATTTTCTGTGCTGGGAACTCGGAAAGTGGGAAGATGCCGGTATATTCAATGCAGCTCGCGGGGAATAAGACAATTGAGAAAACCGAAGAACCGGGCGTAGATGCCTCATTTTAAGTAATTTCGGAAGAATGTGAAAATGGTCAAGGAATATCAAGCTTGGTTTGATATGCGAAACGTCAAGCCTATCCCGGGCTGTAAGAAAGATCCAGAAAGTCCGTGTAGTGCCTGTCCGAGGCACGAAAGGGAAGGCAATAGGAGATTGAAGGGTAGTTAGCGGAGTGTCCCGAGCTAACGCTAGCAGGAAACAAAGAAGTCATAAGGTCCAATAGAATGACCCCATAAGCACAAGGATGTGCCATTCTACTACCACCAAACCTAGTGAAGACCAAGGTGTGAAACGGCGAGGTAGAGGCGCATTCACTTGATCCTGACTATAGTGATTCGCCTTCAGCCATGTTAAATCACCGATAATTGCGAATGATTATGTCACGCTCAGCTCAGGCCTGCAGCATCTGTCACCAATTCCTACTTCAGCCTTCTTAATCTCTCATCCATCTCATGTAAACAAAAAACGCATTCCTGGTTGTGTTTCCTTGGCTTTGTGAGAAAGGAAAATATAGCCTCGCCTCCATAGCGCAGTAGCACAAGCCCTTTTCGTGTGACCAAATCTGTGTCATCTTCATGATTCAACACCCTGTACAACGCACTTCAAAGGCCAGTGCGCTGTCAACATCCACTGACCGGGCTGAGATAAGAGACCCGCAGACCTAGCCAGGTATTACGAGTTAGATAGTCCTGTGGCTGAGTAGAAAGGAACATTGTGTTAAATTTGGACTGGATGAATCGTTCAACTTTGAGCAAATTACATCGAGTGCCAGGGCCGCCCATCCCTAGGCTGCGTCATGATCCACTACCTGAATGCGCGAAGGGAGGATCATTTCCATCCTAATGCAGACGAATCCCAAAATCCCCTGCCAGCCTCCTGTCTACCTGGTCGATGGACTTTGCAAAATACGAGGTGGTGCATACTCCTTTGGCTTTGTTATAAGTGAACGAGGCATAGGTCTGTCCGTACTCCTCAGCTCCACTGCATCGTCATTAGCACGCATAACGAGATAAATCCAGGGTGCTTACAAGAGGTTTCGCAATGTCTCGCGGTATCTACCGGTAAGACCCCAATCGTTTCCCAGCTTCTGCAGCATGAGCTCCACGTTGAGCTCAACCGCTTTGTTTGTCTCCGCGTACTGGAACACAGGGATGTAGACTTTCGTGTCGGGGAGTATTTCACCGGGAGTAATCTCAACAGTGAAAAGCAAACCTGAGTAGCCAGTCGAGTCGACGCGATCGGGCTTACACCAGCTTTCATCCATCGGCGCATCATCAGGTTCGTTTCGCAGGATAGACCAGATTGACTTAAGGGTCTCGACACGGGCTCGCGCCGTCTCGTCGTCCAAACGACCACCCAGCGTCATCACATCCCGGACCACAGCAAAGGCATTGCTGAGCGTATGAAGATAGCACTTCACTCGGGCTTCTGGGTGGGTAACTGGGTCCAGGCAATCAAATCCCAATAACATGAACTGGACGTCACTCGGGGTCGTCGCCAGGTAACTAGAGATAGTATATCAGCTTGCTGCTAAAAGCTACATACATTTATCATACTCTTCCAAGATATCCAGACCTGGCGCCAAACGCGCACCCATGGGCTCCAGGCGTCTCAGCGCCTCAAAAAAGAGATCCTTTGCTGGTCGCCCAGTGGCAATGGACTTGCGAAGAGAGGGGATGTAACATTTCATTGTACGCTGGCTGCCATCGAAGTCAAATCCTATCGACAGGGGTGGCACGGCGATATTGGGAGGCACGTTCGCCACAGCAAACTCGGTTTCCTCCGGTGAGAGTAAGAGAGCTGCCATAAGGCCCTCCATCCACTTTGTGTCGCTCCCTGTTTTCGAGGCGATGTGGAGCGCAGTTTCCCGTGAGGCATGTTCGGCAAATGGATCGGGTCCCGCTCGCTGCGCTGGTCTCACAATGTCGAAGTCGCAGCGGATCTTCGCTTTCCCCGATGAGGCCATGTTGATGCTGGGATCGAAGGGAGATCCGACGAGGGATGCTGGTGGTGTATACGGAGCATGCGGCTCCGTAGGCAAGGGCCCTAAGTTGGGTGCAACGAATTCGTCCATAAATTTAAGATGGCTCTCCTGATCAATTGGGGAGTAAGATCCGGCCGCCTGGAACAAGGGAGCCATGATAGACCGAACATATTGCGTCCAGTATTCAACAGACTGGCTCTCCTTTGCATTATGAAGTCCGTTTTCTGACGGCAAGGTTTTGGCCTGCATGATGGGCATAGGGGTGATTTTGTCAATGGCACTGAAGCTGGAGATGCTGTGATAAGAAATCCTATTTACCGCGGCCGCGCCTTATATAGAATGTTGTGCCAGTACGAAAGCCCTCTCAAGACCCTCCACGGCTTTTGCAGGAGATACCAATAGTAGGAAGACGTTTGTGTGAGCAATCCTGGCATCAGGCCTCCGTGGTATCAAAGCAAAGAGAGAATTGGTCATACTCTTCTCAAACTGAACCTAGCGTTACGAGACGTCATCATTCTGATGTCTGGAGGACACCCACATTGAATCCTTGGATGCATCGCATATTGCAAGGGCCGACAGGTAAGCAGCACATTTGTCTGCAGGAGCAATTCTTGACATCAGAACTGGTCCGTGTCGTATCAAACAGAGGGTCTTTCCCACTTCTTTCTGAAACCTAAACCTACGAGACATCGTGTCTCTAATCCTCCGAGACCTTCAGCCCTGGGCTGCGTCCCATCGTAGAAGGGCTGACTGTTATGCAGCAACTGTTACTGCCACCAATTCAACCAACTCCATTCGTCTCTTGCCACAAAATGAAGGGATAGGGAGGATTCGATCACGGGTATTGTAGCGCAATCGTCCCGAGTCAGGGCATACGTATGCATTTTGTTTTGGATGATGGCACTCGTATATGCATGTTTTAATGTGAGCGTGGTCACATTCCTCCGTCAACCTTGTCAGATTTTGCTAGCCGGGTTGATTATCGGTCTAGCGACTCGAATGCATGCAATCAATCAGCGATCAAAGTCGCTTTATCATGAGACTTGTGGGTGGCTGAAAAGCCCTTCGTGCGATGCCTCAGCTGTTCTCGACATAGTATTACGCGAGAATGCCAACTATCCGTAGCAACCCCCAGCTTCTAGGCCCATCGGCCCATTGGCTCGTTGGCCTATTGCCCTAAGGTTCTTTGTTGCACAGCAGCAGTTTCAGCATCGGAAGGACTCCTGGATCCCGTCTCCCTACCGAACTTACACGACGTGCAATCAATGACACATGGCGTACAAAGCGGCTGAGCTGAAGAGAAAATGCAGGCTGTATGTTGCAAGCCCATCTCGTATGCCAGTGAAGCTCGTTCGGGTCCAGCCTCACCTGCCTTGAAGCCCCTTTTCCAATGCTTGGGTGTAAGATGTGGACTGTGCGACTGTTAGAAAAGGAGGGTAGAGTCTCCTGGGTTGAATGATGTGTAGCCGTACTTCGACAGATGATCACACTCACAACTCCTAAACACTTCCTTTCCTCATCACTATGTTTCCATCCAGCTCGAACGGCGATGCCTCTCTCAAAGGTCCTTATGATAATATTGCGGATGCCTTGCGTTATGAAGCAAAACGCAACGCGGAGGGCATTGTGACCTATCCGCTCAACGACTTCAATGACCCATCATCGGCGCAGCATCTTTCTTACAAAGATTTGCTAAACCAAGCCGAGGACAATGCCTGTCGGCTACGACAGCGCGGGATCTCCGCGTCCGGAGTCACAGTGCTACTGCACTTTGAGACCAACCTCGACAGCATCGTCTGGTACTGGTCTGTTCTCTTGACGGGAGCAATTCCTGTTATTACTGGGCCTGGAATGTTCAGCCCAAATGCGGGAGACAGAAAAAAGCATCTCATTCATCTTTACAACACGCTTGGTGCACCGAACTGTCTCACACGGGAAACTCTAAAGGCTCCATTCGCAGAGCAAAGCGGAGACAGGCGTATTGAGTGCTTCACCATAGAAGACCTGGTTAAAGATCCAGTCACTGCCGCCTTCTCCGCGTTGCAGCCGTCTTCGTCTGATACCGCGGCTCTGATGCTCACGTCCGGCAGCAGTGGTCAGGCTAAAGCGGTGCCGCTTACCCATCGGCAGCTACTAGTGGCCTTCCGGGGAAAGTCAGCAGTGGCGAAGCTACGGTATCCTCAAAGCCCATTTCTATCATGGGTGCACATGGATCATGTCGCAAACTTGGTTCATTGTCACCTTTTCGCCATTGTGTCTGGTATTTCGCAAATTCAGGTTTCTGCTGCCGACGTACTGGTCGATCCCGTCCAGTGGCTGAATATCCTCAGCCGGCATCGCGTATCGCGCACATTTGCACCTAACTTCCTCTTTTCCAAGCTGCGGCGGCAGCTTGCTGCTGGAAGAACTGAAGGAATAGACGCAGACCTGAATCTCGAGACACTGTATCTAGACACAGGAGGCGAGGCAAATGTTATCCAGGTTTGCGTGGCGCTTCAAGAGCTTCTTAAACCATACGGAGTTCCCGAGGATGTTTTCCACCCTTCCTTTGGCATGACAGAGACTTGCGCCGGTTGCATATTCAACTCTCGCTGTCCCAGCGGTGACCGTGGGGATCATTATGAGTTCGCGTCTCTGGGTCAGCCAATGCCTGGGGTTCG
Source organism: Aspergillus affinis (assembly GCF_023601865.1). NCBI lineage: Eukaryota > Fungi > Ascomycota > Eurotiomycetes > Eurotiales > Aspergillaceae > Aspergillus > Aspergillus affinis. Next base: position 69,025 of record NW_026515888.1, on the reverse strand, counting down.
AATGCGGATTACCCGTCTCGATGGGTCAGGGGAAGAAGCCGAGTCCGGGGAGCGAGGCAGCCTGGAGGTGACGGGTGAAGCTATTTTCGAGGGGTATCACAAAAATGAGACGGCTACAGCCGAGGCCTTCACTACTGACGGCTGGTTCCGGACAGGCGATCTTGCCTATATTGACTCCAAGGGCAATTTGCATCTAGACGGCCGCACGAAAGAAATGATAAATATCAACGGTGTCAAATACCTGCCTCACGAGCTGGACTCAGCACTAGAGCAGGCTGAGATTCCAGGCGCCACGCCGAGCTATTTCTGTTCCTTTAGCACCCGTGATGCCACCATGGATACTGAGGCCTTGGTGGTATTATACTTGCCGTCCTTTGACGAAGACGATGATCAGTCGAGATTTGAGACCCATAGCAGTATCGTCCGGGTGGCCAGTTTACACACTCATTCGCGGCCTCAGGTAGTACCGTTGGGTCTCCAGGACATGCCTAAGAGTACATTGGGCAAGCTATCCCGCACAAAGCTGCAAGCAGCCCTCGAGAGCGGTCAATTCAGCAAACAGCAAGCGCGTAATGATGCAGCGATCAAACGCTATCGCCAGCAAACGCGCGGTGAGGTTGAGACGACGAAGGAAGCCGTTATTCTTGATATTGTTCGAGACCAGCTGGAGGTATCTACAGACGATGACTTCGGGGTGAACGACTCTGTACTTGCCACGGGGGCGACTTCCATGGACCTGGTGGCCATCATGCAGCGCATAAACCGAAAGCTCGGTCTTTGCCCAGCATTACGTCTGACAGATGTGCTCAACCACCCCACCGTCAAAGGTCTCGCTGGTCGCATTGCCGTTACTACCGGGCAGGCACCTCACGAGTATGATCCAGTCGTCACCCTTCAGCCGTTCGGTCATAAGACGCCGCTCTGGCTGGTTCATCCGGGTGTTGGTGAAGTACTTGTGTTCGTCACGCTAGCCCACCACATAACCGACCGCCCCGTGTATGCCTTCCGAGCCAAGGGCTTCAACGCCACAGAAGGAGAGACCCCTTTCAAGTCACTGAATGAAGTGTTTGAGACGTATCGCTCGGCTATTAAAAAGCGTCAACCGCAAGGGCCCTACGCGATTGCTGGCTACTCATTCGGGGGCATGGTAGCGTTCGAAGTTACCAAATTGCTGGAGCGGGATGGTGATGAGGTGCGCTATTGCGGTAGCTGGAACTTGCCACCGCATATTAAATTCCGTATGCGCGAACTCCTGTGGGACGAGTGCGTTATCCATCTCTTCTATTTCGTCGGGCTGATGGACGAGGCCACGGCGTATACACATAAGCCTGCTCTTTGCGCCTTCGAGCGGGAGAATCGTCGATTGGACGCGATCCGCTATCTCCGTCAGCACTGTGACGCAGCCCGCTGGGATGAGCTGGGCCTGCCGGAGGAATACTACCTCCTATGGGTCGGCCTAGCCTCAAACATGCAGGGCATGGCCGTTGACTACGAGCCTGAAGGCAGTGTGCACTCTATGGATGTTTTTGTTGCCGACCCCTTAAGTCATGTGGCAAAAGACCGTAAGGACTGGGTCGAGAGTCGGCTGGCGGCGTGGAAGGACTTTGTGCGAGAGGATGTTCGCTTTCATGATGTCCAAGGGGCTCATTATACTATGTTGAACCCGGAATACGTAGCCAATTTTGCGAACACGTTGAGGGCCGTACTTAAGGAACGGGGGGTATAAGGAATGCGAGCCGTTGTATGTTTTTTTAGAGGCCCTGTATCTGATGTTAGCCACTTCATCATTTACAGCAGAATTCACTTTGGTGGTAATTTTTCTCTCGTGTTTTCCTCACACTGAACGAAAAATCCACGCGAAGACGCGTCTTTAGAGATCGACCGTGCTTCACCCGACTACCCCATCCCGGTCGAGGACCCTTCCTAGAGATCTACTCCCGGACTTAGGTTTCTCCCGGTGATCGGGTAGGAGGTCGCGGACGCGTTGGAGGGAACTTCGGACTAGCACATTGTTCATCACTGTCGCTTCAAACTAGTTCTAATTGTTATGAAATGCACAGGGGAAGGAGGGCAGAATGACACTGTATCGGCTACACGCACGTAGCCTACTAAGGAGCGAATGCCTTTTGAATGATAGGGCTCTTAATTCTCTTGCATGACGATTAATCTCTTCTTCTATAATAGATAAAGGGGTAAGTTCCTCAGGGGTTCGAGTGTGCGAGCCAAGCCGCTAGATCACGTAATCTCATAGATTCGTATCACTAACGGTCAGCATAAACAATGTAGTGCAGCTTGGTCCTGTTATTGAGTTATGTACTGCACAGTATTGATGGTTAATATCCTCGAAGTGATGAAGAGCTGTGAAATCTCTCTTGTCGTCAATGTATATAATTGCTCGGGTGGTTGCCTTGGAGGACGTGATAAATGCAGGCAATTTGTTGTTTCATTTGAACCAAATTGACTTTAGTATAGAGTGCCGATAATAATCTCGTCATCGTGAAGGAGATGAAAGAGCTTGAAGATGCTGAAAAGAAGTCAAAAAGAAAGAGGAGCGAGAGCAAGAGTTTCCAAATCGGGTAGCTGCGGGCAAAGTACCAGACAAACAAGACAAACAGGACAAACATTGCAAACAAAACAATCCAATTTCGGCAGAAGACACTAGGCTGAATATGGTTAGCTCAGTACTAGCTATTGTTAATGCCTGATAGATAAGGCGCCGGTGCCATTAGCTGTTGCTCACTGAAGCAACTAACAGATGGCCCCGGAATTTATCAACGTGGCAGAGACAATGCCTGACTCCGTTTGTTGCACCCCCCAGTACCATGGTTATGGGCAATTTTTGCCTCGTGGGGGCCGTTTTGGCCTCGCTTACGCTAAGCTCACTAGATCGTTGCCTAGTCCCTCATGTCTCATTTTCGGGGCGCTTGCGCAACACGACGATTTCTCCGAGAGAAATTGCACGGCACATTCTACAAACCTGCTGCCCACCATTACGCACTTCACACTTGGAAAACAGCAGAATACTCGCGACTTTTTAGATAGCTTGTTGTGTGGGCATAAGTCCTGTCTAGTGGAAAAATGTCGAATGGCATAATCTCCGTCGACCAAAAACTGCAAAGTGGTGGGCGATTTTCTGTGCCATCCAGTGTCGTCAAATCATCTTGCTAATGTACATCTCTGCTTAGCCTTTGTCTATGCATCTTTCGCATTTTGGTGCGTTCTCGTGACGCGCCCCTTTCGCCCAGGAATTTCATGGTTATCGAGGAGTACGTCTCCCCACCCAATACAGTTGAAGTCTTCACAGAAGAACTGACTTTTCAACACAGGCACCTGGATTATTCTAGCGGCGCTTGATGCCTTCACATTGCTTACCTGGGAGGCCGAGAATACTAGAACTAAGGTTCAGATGATCGGTGTCGGAGTTATGCTTGCGATAAGCTGCTTCATCACATATCTGATGGAACTAGTCAGCGAAGGAGACCGACAGAGAGCTACAAAGGAGGCTAAGAGAAAGGCCGTTGAGTTAGAGAAGAGCCCTTCCATACCGGCTCAGAGCTCGTGATCTTCTATTGACGGTGGCCATCTGGAGGGGATTGCATGGGAAGGTCAAAAGCAGGCAGAACTGCCATCTGAACCCACAAGAATAGACCTTGCGAAGAAAGATCTTGCACACGGCTAAAATTATAAAGTATGTCTGGGTATGGCTCAATACATGGCCTCAACTGACCTACGGAATCAGAATATGACTTGGATTATCATTCTTTTTATAGATTTGGGGTCAAAGCAACTCAATGCAGGGATCGTAGCTAGAGCTAGGGATTAACAGCTCAATAGGCACTGCAAAAAAGGCAACAGACCTATCTTGAACTTGGCAATATGGATGTAGACGAGCAGAGACAGGTGAGGTTAGATTCAAATCGGGACATGGTTGACGAACATTATTACAAGAACAATCACTACCAAATCAAGGCATCTAACCAAGAAACAGGATCAATTTACTGACTATAAAATGAACCCGAATACCCCCACAAAAACCGACCCAAGTCCTAGCATATACCCTACTCCATCGAACCTCTAGTTGAAAAAACCAAAGATACAATATCACCATGAACGAAATAATCCACGAAGCCCCACCAACCCCATCCAGCTCCTCGATCTTCTCATCCACCGACGGCCTCGGCTACACACTGCAAAACAACCACCACGCAGCCGGCCGCCTAAACCTACAACACTACCTATGGCACGAAAGCATAGGATACCACATGCACCCGAAGGTAAAGATCCCGAAATCCAATCCTGTCATCGCCGACGTGGCGACCGGAACCGCTCTTTGGCCGATTCATGTTGCACGCGAGGTGCCCTCCGCGCGAATAGACGGGATAGACATCGACATGACGCAAGCGCCGCAGCCACCATGGCTGCCCGCCAATGTTCGGCTTCGATCCTGGAACCTGTTCAGCCCCGTGCCACCTGATCTACGGGGCAAGTATGATCTCGTTCATGTGCGACTCCTTGTGCTGGTCCTATCGGGAGTTGATCCTCTGCCGGCGATCCGAAACCTCCTAGCACTGGTGAAGCCGGGCGGGTATTTGCAGTGGGATGAGCTGGACTGTATGCATATGAACTTGAGGAAGATCGACGAATCCCTGATGGCGCCCGCGTTAGAAGAGATTCGGACAACGTTGTATGCAAATGGCCGACATAATTGGGCTCTGGATCTGCCGCGCATGTTGAGGTACTGCGGGTTTGAAGATCCGCAGATCGAATACTATGGCGAGCCTCCGGAGCTGGCGCGCGCTTTCAATGATCTGACTTTGATGACTATGGAGGAGTTCGCAGGCAAGGTGGCACAGATGAGCCGGGTGGGGCCAGCGCGACGGTTCTATGAGGTTGTTCAAAGGGCTTATGGGGAGAGTGTACAGGGAGTTGCTCTATCCATTCCTCGGCTTGTGGTTGTGGCTCGAAAGCCGTCTACTTCGCCAGACAATGAGGGGTGGCCGAATAGACGACCATTAGAGTCATTATGAGTCTTATTTGGTATTTTGGACAGAAGACTGCTTTTAGTGCAACGGAGTTTCGATTATGATAGACGGAGAGGTATTTTGCCAGGGGCTAGATAACGAGATATTAAAGCGCGATTATAGGTACACAACGATGGATTAACCATTGGATGGAAACGAAAGTGAAGATAAAATTAAGTAACCCTAAAAACAAAACACCGCCTCCTAAAACAATGACGCAGCAGAACACGACAGGGGACACATGATGAAAGATAGGAGAGATAAATCCAAGCCAAGACCTAGGATGACGGCCATCCTGGTGCACCATGCGCCTTTAACGTTTTGTCCGTCCAGTTCCATAGTTTCTCAGCCAATTCAGAATCCCGCGAGAGCGGACTATCTTGCCCCGCCTTTCCAACGGGCTCGTAATACGCCCCATTCTCCACATCCTGGCTGAAGCTGCACCACAGCTGCGTCTTGGCTCCTTCCTCATTCGAAACCCCAGTCAGAGGAACAACCACGGCGAAGAGAAGCTTCACAAAGATATTGGTATTCTTCGCACCGCCCCAGACATTAGACTTGACGGTGCCCGGGTGCAAGGAAGAGGATGTGATTTGAGGGTACCGGCGGGCCAGCTCACGGCCGAAGAGAATTTTGGCTAGCATGGCTTGGGCATATAGACCGGCGCCACTGTGAGACTCCATAGGGCTTTGAAGCTGGTCGAAATGTAACCCCTCTTTGCTGGCAAAAGTCTTGTGTCCCACGGAGGACACCGACACGACCCTTACGTCAGCACCCGGGAGTCGAGCCGTAGCTAAGAGAGTCGGCATCAACAGCTGCGTGAGCAGGGCGTGGCCCAGGTAGTTTGTGCCGAATTGAAGCTCAAATCCATCCTTGGTGGTGTCGTGTGGAAGCATGGCGATGCCACCATTCAGTTGAAGAACATCTAGGCGATCAACTTCGTTGTTGACGCGGGTTGCGGCCGCTTTGACAGAGTCGAACGATGCTAGATCCAGATCTAGAATAGAGATGTCGGTCTTCGAAGCCTCGGGTGATGTAGACCGGATACGCTCCAGTGCATCTTCAGCCTTTGAGCGACTGCGAGCAGCGAGGTAGATTTTTGCTGGACGGTGCGCGGCTAATGCGGCCACTGTTGCTTCTCCCAGCCCGGAGTTGGCGCCTGTTACCAAGCAGACCTTTCCGCTGAGGTCTGGAATGTCGGTCAAATGGTTGAAGGATGGCATTATGATTAGATTGGAGGTTAAAAGACGAAGAATAGGATATTATTGCTTTCGCTTGTTCAGAGTGGAGTGATACTTCCATCTTCACGAGTCTTATGAGTTCTTTAAATATTTGATGGTGGAACAGGCTAAATCACCACTGATCGGAGATAACGCTCGAGAGCGGAGAAATGTACAAGAGTGAGTGGCAAACGGAGAATATTCAGGAGTTTTGGCCATGACTACCGGACATAAGACTATCGCATGGGAGTCCCTGGGAAATAGTCCACTTGAGTTTATTAAAAAGACTAGCTGGCCTGTGTACACTCTAGGAAAAGATGGAGAATTGTTGTCGGATCTTCGAGGCGACTGTCCGGCGCCTTCCCTATCGCGGCTAGACCAACAACGCTAAACCCAGAAAGGCAAACAATCTAGTCTTGGCAGCGACCGCTCGCTGATTGGCCCCCTGCATGAGCGTTGACGCAGCGGCATCACGTGGGCCGCATCCTTCTGAGATGTGGCAGAAATGTGGGTCTACCGAAGAAGTGATTATTCAACTGAGTTATATGATCATATTCAAATGAATGAAGGTCTTGATTCTTTCTAACTACACGATAAAGAAGCCGATATTTATGCAATTTCAGGGGCTTCATGGTCGTCATAAATGAGCGGAATTACACGATTTATCGTCATAAATCAATGCGGTTGCATGATCGATCTAGTCAAGCAAGGCGATGATATAAGCGGTTTTAGTCATCTACCGCGGCCACACACCCCCTCAGCGCCTAGCGTAGGCCATTATCTTCCTTCTTGAGCGAGAATGAGGTCTTCAATGTTGACGAGATTCAACATTTTCACGAATTTGGCGTGTTGTTGCGCGGAAAGCGCCTTCGTGAGGCCATCGGCGATCATTTGATCAGTAGGGGTCCATTTGACGTGTAGATCACCTCGCTGAGCCTCCTGGCGGAGCCACGAGCGATGAATATCAACATGGCGTAGTTTAGAGCGGTGTTCAACGTCCTCATGGTTCACTAAACGAACGGTTTGCTGATTATCGCAGGAAACGGTCAATTCATGTTGAGGATCGAATCCCATGGTATTGAAAACTCTGCGCCACCAGTATACGGCTTTGGCTGCCTCGGATAATGCAAGAAACTCTGCTTCAGTTGTAGAGGTTGTAACCGCGCGTTGTTTTCCTGATTTCCATTCAACGGGGCCGTTGTAGAGTTTCACGAGATATCCTGCCGAGCTGCGGCGGTCCGGGCGATCACCGTAGGCTGCATCCGAAGCGATTATTGCAACTTCCTGGTCTTCTTCCTTGGCGGAGAATTCGAGCGCGAAAAAGCGCGTATTGTAGAGATATTCGATAACGCGATCCGCAGCGCGAATGTGATCCTGCGAGGGGTTTTTAAGCTCTTCAGATAAGCGACTAATCATGAAGGCAATATCGGGTCTCGTGATCATCGCAGGATACTGCGCTGAGCCGATTTTCATCGAATATTCCTTCTTCTTTGATTCCGGCGCCTCGTCAGGGTTGGGATCGACGTTGATCGTGTTTGAATAAGGCGTATTCGGTTGCCTCGCGTGTTCGTGGAGGTGGAATTTCACGGCGATATTCTCGAGATAGGCATCTTGACAGAGCCAAAGCTTTCTGCGAGGTCTATCTCGAATGATTCTAACTCCTAGGAACCATCCCACTTCTCCCATATTCCGAAGCTCATATTCTTCCGCGAGAGCTTCCTTGAATCGTTTTGCGGCCTCTCGGGCCTCCGGGGTAGGCAAGTTGATCACGAGGATATCATCAACGTAGACTAGCACAATCATGTATTCATTCACGAAGAGGCATTGTTCTTCAGGCACGGGGATAAGACCAAATCTGAGCAGTGTAGTGGCGAGAGCTCGCTGCCAGAGGCGTGGAGATTTGCGCAATCCATATAGCGCTTTTCTGAGCTTCCATATCTTTCCTTTCGTGTGAAATCCTTCCGGTGTTCTTGTGTATACGGCCTCATCGAGTAGTGCATTCAAGAAGGCGTTTACGGCATCTTTCTGGTCCGTATCGAGATCGAAAGCAGCAACGAGTGCCATAACAGCTCGGAACACCCTGGCAGACGCTGTTGCAGCGAAATTATTAGCAACCTTGTCTTTCTCGAGGTCTCCTCTCACGCAGATACGGCCTTTCGCTTTGATAAAGTTGCCGTTTTCATCGAATTTGTACGTGAACACCCATTTCAATGGAAGAATCTGTGAATCGCGTGCTTCTTCTTGATCAACGAGGGTGAAGCAGTCCTTTGCCTTGAGATTTCCTATTTCAATTTGTGCAGCGCGTAAGAACTCGTCCTTAAGCGGGTGTTGCAGTATTTCTGTATACGATTTCGGCAGAGGAGGAAGCTCGTTACGGTGCCAGCGTTTCTTCTCTTTTGCTGCGAGATCGAGGGCCATTGAAAAGACGTTTTCAACGATGTAAGGATCCTCAATGTAAGGTTCAAACATCGCGTAAGATTGGTATTCTTTCATGTCCTTCCGTGGCTGCCGTACGCGTCTTCCTTGCAAGATATTCTCTTCGCGAGCGCCGTCATCGGTAGGGCCTCTTCCTCTGCCTCGGCTGCGTCTTCCGCCTCGTCCACCCCCTGATCTTGATGAGGGCGTCGAATCATGATCTTCTTGTAGCGCGGAATCGTGGTGTTGAGCAGTTGGAGGTGCTGAAGAAATACGTATTTCCTCTTCTTCAAGGATCGAATTCTGAAGCGAATCTTCGAGCATTCGAGAAGCGGCTTCATCATGCGGAATTGCATCAGGTTCTTCAAGCAGTGGATCTTCAGGGAAACCTCCCGGAATGGCCTCAGTACGGCCACGGTCCTCTTGATTGTTAGGTTCAACGTGGGGTTCAGGAGTCGATTCAGGTGTTGGTAGGGTACTTGGTTGCGCGGGATGATCAGGGTGATCAACGGTAGCCACCCCCTGACCTTCTGCAACCTTTCTATCACTTAATTTTTGCATGATTTCGTTATTTGAGGCGTCATTCGATCCGTAAGCGTTTCCTTCAATTCTCGGGACCTCTCCCGTTTCCATACGGTTAGGTTCCTCTTCTAGGAAGATCCCTTCGCCTCTTGGTAAGTCAAGCACCTCTGTAGGTGGCTCTGGTGACGTCTCGCTGATGAGGTCTTCAAGGAACGGTTGCGTAGGATCGTACATTCTCGTCTCGTCAAATAATACGTCTCTTGCCTCTTCAACACGTTGTTTTCTCGGGTTCCATATATGCCAGATGTTTGAGGCGACATAGCCGAGGAGGATACCTTTATACGCGCGAGGAGCCATTTTATCGCTTTTCTGTTGCTCCTGCCTCGTGTAGGCAACGCAACCGATTGTACGAAAGGCTGAGAGATCGGGCTTCTTTCCTGAGAGCTTCTCGTATGGCGTTTTCCATCCGAGCGCGGCAGTAGGAGAGCGATTAGCAATATTCGCTGCTCCACCGATAACCCAGGGCCAGAGATCCCGAGGCAATTTTGCTTCAATCATCATTTTCCTTGCCTTCAGGATTAGGATCGCGCCTGCTCGCTCTGCAGCGCCATTCTGATCAGGCGTATCAACCACGGAATACTCGTGAATGATTCCTTTGAGCGCTTCCTCCTCTTTGACCGCATTTCCGAGTGTTTGCTCACGGTCACTTTTGAAGAATCTGATCTTCGTTTTGGCAATATTCTGCATCTGCAGAATGTAGGTGTTGAAAGCACCTACGCAGCCGTTTTTCAACCGGTGCGAAAAGACGTTATGGAAGCGTGTATTCTCGTCATAGAAATGCGAGATCCACTGATCTCCATTCAATGCAGGCTTCATTTGAATGAGATCGAAATGCACGCGTTGAAGAGGTGCTTGAGCCGTCATCATTGAGCGCCTCGAAGTCTGCCTCGGGGCCTCCGAATGTCTGCACACCTCGCATTTAGGATCGTCATGTTGTTTTGCTCGAAAATCATCAATCTTGACGCCTTGAGCAGCCTCAGGAAGATGGCGAAGTGCATCCCAATGAAGGTGAGCCATCCTGCGATGCCACAAATCCGTGTTTCCTTTCAGGATGTGAGGTCTCGCTGATCTGCGAGAATCCTGATCATTTCTGATCATTGCGAGGCCGTAGTGAGTGCTCCCTTTCTTTTCAATAATCCACAATCCTGACGAATGCTCTTCCACGTTGAACACGACCTTTCCATTTCGTGAAATCGTGTTACGGGTCATACTGAAGTCATATCCTGCTCGCTTGATTTTCTGCGCGCTTAGGATGTTTGTATGGAGGCCTGGAACGAAGGCAACGTTTGTGAGGACAATTTCTTTATCACCTTTCTCTCCTCCGCAATTTGGCCGTATTCTGACCTTTCCAAAGCCTTGAATTTTAACAGTTGAATCACCTGCGTGAAGTTGACCACCTTTCGTTTGATCAAGCTCCTCAAATCTCGATATTTCGTTGCACACATGCGTGGAGGATCCGGTATCGATAATAAAGCAATTTGTGAGCGGGATGTCAAGCGAAGCATTGCATGAAAGGGCCATAACGTGGTAATCTTGAGGGCTTTCATCGGCTTCCTTCCAGTTCTTCCTGATCATATCTCTGATTCTCTTCGCTCGAGATGTTGGTCCTGAGGCAATTTTCTTGATTTCCTTGATAACTCGCTCATCAGGCTTCCAACCCTTTGGACGTGTTTCCGGGTAGAGATAGTTGCAGTCACGGAATCGGTGTTGTCCTCCACATGCGCAGGGGGGCCATTCTGTTCTTCCTTTCGTTTCCCCTTGAGGTTCTTGTTGATCAATAGGTGTATCGGTTTGACCATTGAGCGTAGCGTACGCGTGACTAACTACTGAGGCGTCATCTCGCCTGCTGTTGGCGAGATGAGCGCGGAAATCGCTCAGTAATACAGAATAAGTGGTCTTTCCAATACTCGAATAATGCATATTGGAATACTGCTGATCCACTTTCTCAATCGCTGTCAGAAATTCCTGTTGCACATAAAGATCTCCGCTATGAGGCAATTCGAGCCTCTTGATCGCCAGGTAAGCGTGATCAAACTCTTCTATCCAGGCGTTGATCTTTCCTTTCCGTGGAGACCTTCTGATAACCTCTTGATATTGCTTTAAGGCCTTCTGTTGCATCTCCACTTTTGACGGTTCGTATTGCATCTTCAATACCTTCAGTATTTCGAATCGTCGCTTCTCTTCGATAAGTGGTTGAACGTGTACAGCGATAGAGGATCTGATCGCATCCTCTACCTTCGCAATGTTGTTTCGCGAATCTTTATATTCTTGCAAATCGAGTTGGAATCCTCGATAAGCATTATCCGTTAGATTCTGGGGTCTTTCAGGTTTCACGGGCGTTGGAGGATGAGTGCCGTCTGCACGTTCTGGATCGAAGTGATCCCATACATCAAGCCGTTCGGCGTATTCCTTGATGTTACGGATCCATGTACGCCAGTCATCTCGACTCTTCAAGATGACTTTAACCTTCGTGGCGTTCTCCGAGTCAAATGAGGAAGTCATGTTCAGTTATGTAGTTATGGAGGGACCGGCCTCTCTGTAGTGTAACCGATCGTTTGCTTATATCGCTTCTTCGTGACACTTCACGCTGTTGCCGTATCGTGTTGCTCAAGGTAGGTTCTGAATGGCTTCAATTTGATCAAACAAGGTAATCCTGGAGCAGTTCCGGGCTCATAACTGTGGCAGAAATGTGGGTCTACCGAAGAAGTGATTATTCAACTGAGTTATATGATCATATTCAAATGAATGAAGGTCTTGATTCTTTCTAACTACACGATAAAGAAGCCGATATTTATGCAATTTCAGGGGCTTCATGGTCGTCATAAATGAGCGGAATTACACGATTTATCGTCATAAATCAATGCGGTTGCATGATCGATCTAGTCAAGCAAGGCGATGATATAAGCGGTTTTAGTCATCTACCGCGGCCACATGAGATGCTCCGAGATGACAAAATTACGATACTCCTTCATTGACGCTGACGGAGTTATCTCTTGGGTCCATCATGGCGCCTGTATCCAGGGATCGACGAGCTCTCGGGAGGCATACCTCTCATGACGCCATATATCAACCCTTCATTGTCACGACGTCACTGGGCAGGCCCAACAAAGCTACGCGCAAGCTCATTCGGAGCCATGTAATGCGCGGCAAGAATCGCGCTAAGCATGTTGAGGCTGGAGTGGTCTATGGATCGTGGATCAATAGTTCACTCCCAGCTAAGCCGGCGGGGATTTTAAAGGCGGAAGAGACGGGGTTATGGATCCCCCAGCCCCGTACGCTCTGTCGAGACCTGGAAACATTCACCTTTGCAGACCAAATTAAACCGTATATGTTGGATCTGATCTTCAAGTGTAAGTTAAAATATCCTCTTTCGTCGGAAATTTGTGCCAAGTCATTTTACCACTTTCACTCGATTGCATTGTATGAGAACATGTTCTCGTCACTTACATCACATAGTCTTTACAATATTGAAGCAGTCAGTGTACCCGATTGAATTTTGCCTAGAGTTCGATCCAAAAGCGTCAGTCTGGTATAAATATCTCTTATCTGATGCAGCCTGTCATCATTCGCTGCTATGGACCACTCAGTCGTATTTCGATTGGATACAGGGCTATTCCCTCTCCCCGAAGGCCTTGTTCCATGAAGCCAAAACCCTCGAACTCCTACAATACAGGATAAATGATCCCGCGTCTGCCCTTAATGACACTACCATTGCGGTAGTTGTTACGTTAGTTATGGTCAGCGCACTTGTTGGCCATGTGAGCGTGGTCAAGAAGCACATGCAGGGGCTCAATATGATCATCACTCTGAGGGGCGGCATGAGAGAGCTGGAAAAGAATGCTCAACTTCAGATCAAAGTGTGCCGGTATGAAAGACCTTATCTAGACGGACTGTTTGCGTTCAAGGTTTCTGATATCTCCGACTTCGCAGTGCCGACCTTTGTACCGCACTTCTAAGCGGGAGTGAGCCGTTCTTCTTTTCTGAAGAGATGACATGGCAGCCTTATTTGGCCCGACCTGCTGATATCAACGACTTTCTAGCCACGCACTTTGCTGGCTGTAATATCGATAAGAGGTTAGCTGGCGTTGCCGCTGACCTTCGACGCTTCTCCATATCAACAAACTTGGCCTTTGCTACCGGCCGTAAGATTGCTGGGGAGGTTTATCAAGAAACATTAATCTCAACTCAGTACCGACTTGCCACTTTGAAGTTCGACTCAGAAGATATAAATGAACTTCTCCGTCTAGGACTTTTGGTATTTTCCTCGAGCGTATTCCTCCAAGGTGGAGGCCTCAGAGGACGGTTTCCCTCTCTTTCAGCGCGGTTTAAACAAACTCTATCAAAAGTGGACTGGACAAACCCAGTCCCCAAGAGAATTGGTCTCTGGCTCCTGATTTCGGGACTGGTTGCCGCTGTCACTCACGAGGATGATGACGTACTTATACCATTATTGCAGGACCGGTGTCGTGAATCGGGTCAATATTCTTGGAGCGGAGTCCGAAGCATCCTAAAGAGTGTCATGTGGATTGATGCGCTGCAAGACAAGAGCGGCAGACAAGTATACGATCGAGCCATCTTGGTTGAACAAATTTGACATCCTGTAGTCGGACAAGTTTATCCTTTAAAATATTACACAGTAGAAAATTTCCATTCTACTGGCTTTTCTTCTGATCTTGACCCTTTCATGAAACCTTCTGTCTCGGTTGCAACGTTCTCCACACTTCGGTATACTCCGCGTTCCCCGCACATTCCATGAACCAAAAACACTTGGCGGCGAAATGCAGATTCTCTCTTGTCGATCATGAGTTGTCCTGTCCTATAATAGGTGGAAATCAAATGGCATGGTGGCTTGACTAATTCTTATCTGACGACATTTCCATTGGCATTGTACATATAAGTCCCCCCTCGTCATTGACTAGAGGGTTACAAACAACCGAAAAGATGAAGGCCGATCTAGCATGCCTGACTGCACTTTTTCTATTCGCGGACGCTCTCCCGTCCACTGTGCCGCGGCAAGACATTTCGCAGAAGACTGTCAACCCATCAGACTTGTTTTCGCCTACTGCAACATCGAAAATCTGGAATGTTGCGGTAAATAATATTAACCAGGTATGTATTGTACAGGTGAAAAGACATGTCCTCTTCAACTCATGCTCACTGTTCTAGCTTCCAAGTAAATTCCCCGACAATGTTCCAGGAGCGGCTTCAAATGCGGGTGCCTATATTTTTAGCGACATCTCGGCATGGACCAGTGGCTTCTTCCCTGGCTCCTTGTATACGCTCCTCGAAAGGAACATTCGATTCCCGAACCACCTGAATATAGGAAACTCGAGTCAAGTAGATATACATAACCGCCTCCTAGCTCTATCACGCCAATGGTCCGACCCACTACATGAACAGGCCAAGCGGACCGACACTCACGACATGGGCTTTTTAATCGTCCCTGCTTTGCGCAAAGATTGGGAACTGACGGGCAATACTAAGAGTCTGGATTCCGTTATTACTGCGGCACACAGTCTGGCAACTCGATATGACCCTCGAGTTCGTGCGATTCGGAGCTGGGATAATCTGGTGAACAAGCGACACGACATTCGTGGCAAGACGGCCGATTTCTTGGTTATCATTGATAGCATGTGCAGTGTGTATTTAGCCATGCAACAAAACCCATCGCAGCTAACAGACTCTTCAGACCTCGACTTGTTGTACTACGCCGGCTATCAGACAGCCAACCGAACTTTGATTGATATTGCCACTAGCCATGCCCACACTGTGATACGCAATATTATCAGAAAGGATCATTCAACATTTCATTTGGTAAATATCGACCCGCGAAATAGCAGCGTAAAATTCCAAGAGACAGTTCAAGGATACAAAGACTGGTCCACATGGAGCAGGTATGTCACCATATTCTCCTCTCCAAATTGTCTTTGCAAATACTGATAATAAATAGAGGTCAAGCCTGGGGTATCCTCGGGTACGCGCAGACCTATCAATGGACCAAAGACCTGGTCTTCCTCAAGACAGCAGAAGGTTTAGCAGACTACTTCCTCGGTCGCCTCGATAGATCCTCCCATACTCACCCCTACGTTCCGCCATGGGACTTTGACGCACCCGTCATCGATGGCAACTTACCTCCTCGCGATACCTCAGCCGGCCTGGTAGCCGCCAACGGGCTACTTCTTCTTCACCAGATCCTTGGTGGGGACTCTCCCTATCTGGAGCGTGCTTTGCGTATTGTAGGAGAGACTGTCGATTTATCGACATCTCCGCCGAGCTGGGAGTCGATCTTCATGAATGCCACTATAAATAACAACGAGTTTTCATCAGATCGATCAAAGAACACAGGCCTGGTGTATGCGGACTTCTACTTCCTCGAGTTTGGGAATCGGCTGTTGCAGATGGGGTTGGTTTAATTGGTCATTGTCAGATGGTGGTTCGATGGGTTTTTCATTGGGCGACTGAGATGCTCTGTCTGAAATCGAGGGGCCTAACCATCAAATCATTCCACAATTGCCCTAAAAATGCAATTTATCGAGCGACCTTCCGTACCTTCAACTTCTTGAAGCTGTAGCGGAGATAAATGAATCTAGAAGAGAGCTATCTGGGAGGAGAAACAGGAGCGGGTAGGCATCCTGAATGCCTAAGGTCTTCACGCCTCAACAACACTGACTGTTCAATAGAGAGTGTGATTTTAGTCTCCATTTCTATATACAACTATTGTTTCATACATCTAATAACTGCTCTCATGACCGAACTCAGTTAGCGCGCCTGTAAAGAAATACGACCTTTGCACCCACGATATTAGATCAGATCGCGAGCGCTATCGTCAGCCGAGATAATAGCTGTGCATATCGGATATCCCGACACGGAGCTCCCCCCTACAGCGGCCCGGCGGTCATGGAATTAGCGTGCAGGAGGCCCCATCTATCGGCAACTCAACCACAATCGCCGATTGCAATTTCCAGACGGTTTTCTTAAGCCGTCCCCAGAATAAGAATACTTCTCACCGAGGGGAGATCCCCCGCCCTCTGCATATATTACGAACTAGTAAACAGAATGAATGGGAATGCGGAATTGACAGATAGAAAGAGTGTATCGAAACTGTGGAAGTGAAGCAGTACATAGATCCCAAAGGAGAGATAACACTGGAAACAAGGCAAATGAGGTGCTTTAAAATAGGGCACGGGTAGACTCTTAGTGACAAGAACTGGTGATAGTGATATTAGACATTCGAAACGGTTCTAGGAGATACTCCACCTTGGCACCTTTGAATAGCAATCCATAGTTCAGGAGCTTCAATGACTAAATTATGAATAGATACTAGTGGTATTTGCAGGCATTAGGATGCGATCCTGCACACTATATACTAACTCTCCCTGTGTTGAATATGGGTCATTGTCAGATCGACAGGTTTACCAATGCAAGAGCAGAGCGGTTCAATGACTATCTATAGTACAATTATTACGGATAAGAATGACAAACACCCGACATTGGACCTATCACTCAATCAGATAAATCAATCCCCCCTGTTCACCTCCACAAAAGTCCTCTCGGGACCCTCCTCCCCCAACAGCAATTCCATATCCGGGTCACACTTGGCCATCGCCACCTGATACGCCTTTCTCTCGCCCACTCTTCCCAAAAAGGCTACAATATTAGCATACTCTCCTAAACCAAACGGTTCAAAATACCGAAAGGTCGTCAACAAAAACACCACCATCAGATCTGCCACCGTGAACTCCTCTCCGGCCAACCACACATTCCCAGCCAGTCTCTCGTCCAACGCCTCCAACGCTTTCCGCAGCCTTGTCCTCGTAATAACCATGAACTGGTTCTCCTCACTCACCCCGGCTCCCCGCATCATCATCGAGCGCGTCACACTCGGCGAGAATGTCCCGTCAGCCCAATGCCACCAATACAAGAAATCCGCATACCGATGGTGAGAAGGGGTCAGGAAGAGTTTGCCGTCGGCGTACCGATGACTGATGTATTCGATGCAAGCGCAGCTTTCGGCTAGAGTCAAGTCGCCATCTTGAATTATGGGGGCCGTGCCAGCGGGGTGGAGAGTTTTGTATTCGGGTGGTGCGAGGAGGGGCGCGCGATGGTAGGTCTTTAGCTCGTAGGGGATGTTGAGCTCTTCGCAGAGCCAGGGGAGGCGCTCGGATTGGGAGACGTGGAGGTGGTGGATTGTGAGGACCATTGATGCGAGTTGTAGATTTGGGTTCGTAGAATGAAAGAATGGGGTGAATGATCTGAGTGAGAGGTTGTCAGTCAAAGGGGGGGGTGTCTGTTATATAGTCCGCCAAATCTAGGGAGTGCCGGAAATATCGGCCCGGGCTTAAGAGTTGGAACTGTGGTTTTTGGCCCCAATTGGAACTGCCCTCAGCAAATTTCTTGTCGGACATGACGGACTATCCGCAGGAGTGAGCTACTAGCTATGTCGATTATGTAGAGAAACCTTGGCTGAGGGTGTGCCGGCTATGAAGGTCCCACAATGGCTTCCTAGTTGACTCCCATGTAGGGCATTGTCGCCGCGTATATACACTAGAAAAACCCTTACTACTAAGGGTTGACCCTTTTTAGTGTAGCGGTATTTTTCTGCCACAGGCATCGACTATCACGATGCTGGTGTTTGACCTGTTTGGATGAATGACATCATACATGAATACTGAATCGCTTCACCGCCCTGGATCATGCACGGTCTCGTGTCTGTCGCGCCAAGGCCTTCTGCCGTCACACATCAACCGACCATCTAACTACCCACTCATCGCTTCATCATCATCTTAGAGTTCGATTGAGTCCTGAATCTTGCCTAGTCTAGACGATCGTGACGATCGCCGTCCCCTCAAACCCCTCCAGATTGTAAAGATTGTCATATCATTCGATGACGTCCAGTCTCAGGGCCCTCACTGTTTATCTCCGACCCTCCGACCCTCCGACCCTCGCGCACTAGCATGGTAGGATGATCCATCCCATCCCCAATGACAATGCTTCTCCGTTTTCGACTTAGATCTGGGCTAATGTATGTCAAATCAGAGATTCTCGTTCGCTCCGTGCTACCCGTTCGGCTAAATCTACCTCCCGTACCAAACGGCCCTCCTGCAACATCCGGATTTTGCCGACATTGTCGTACAAGATATCCCCATACCGATCTGGGTGGTAACTGTACCCGATAAGGCGGTCAATCTCACAGTACAAGTCTTTTGCCAGCCACTCAGGTAGCAAAGGAAAGAAAGACGAATCAGGCTGGGGAATAGACCGGTGATGTCTTTCTCTGGCTCCCTTATACTCCTCCCAACGCGGATCCGACGGCAGATATTTCTCGAAAGCATCGGATTCGATGTTCAGAGTTAGCGTGTTGATGTAGAACCTTGGGGCTTGCTGGTCGCTCATTGCCGGCTCTGTCAAAGGACCGTGTACAACGAACCGCTCAAGCATTGCGTAAAAACACCACTCGAGACCGTCATGACCGCCGTCTCCTCTTGTGTGCCGCCAATTTTCGTAGACGATACAGTGGCCAAAAATCCGAAAGTTGACGTTCACCTCGTCAAGGTGGCTTCGCAGCACTGGAACAGAAAGCCAAGTTGGCCACAGCTCCCATTCATTGACCACCATCACATCGAGTTGATAGCTGGGTTTCCCTAATCGTCGCAAAATGTCCTTCGTTTCATCACGGATCTGTCGGTTTATCAACAAGAGGGCCTGACATCTTGTCGCCAAGCGCTGATCCAGGAGCGTGTCGTATAGGGTATACCTGGGACCGTGTGACCAGGCCTTGTATTCAATGTCTTTGAGGGGCTGGCGCTTATCTGCGCCAGTCCAGGGGTTGGTCGGGGGAGCGTAAGGTGCCAAGAGCGCGTGCTTAAGAATCATTGCACGCAATTCGTAGGGTAAGTTGAGAAAGGCTGACATGATGTGCTCGACCTTTTTTTTTGCCTGAGGCGATCACGGGCGAAAACATGATCGGTCAACTTGGGATATCAAGATCAATATCTACTTGTCCTTCGAACTCAACATTAGGTTCATACAAGCGCCGACCCCGTCGCGAAGCATGTGATTCTGACTCATCTTGACGGTGATCACCCGTGGGATTTAGGTCCAGGTAGCATTGGCAACAGCAAAGACTTCGTGAATGCTGTGAGTCAACGCGGGGACGCCTTTTAGCTTGTTGCTAACCTAGCCCGTTCGTTGCCTAGCCCGCTAGTTGGGCTTCGTAATAGTGATTAGGTCATCGAATGACATGGGTTGACTTGATGTTACCAAACTGACATCTACTAGGCCTGCTATTCGCCGGCAAAGAGCTCCGGTCCTATACATGGTCTATTTTGACTCGAAAAGCAGATGTGCGAGTTGGATTGGACGGCTTCCACCCAAGCTCCTTGCATGACAGGTAGAAAGTGGCCACAGCTTCATGGACCGGATAAGATATCCTTGCTCATTTCCTAAAACCTAACCATTCATGAAGCCTCCCGATATTGACCCGAGGACTAGAGAGCAGCGGCTGCTCTCTTACCGATGAATTACTCCAGCTATAAACTCAAATTGTGGCAAATTAGTTGCAACTCAGTACTCTCTCGTTGGTTTGCCATTCATCAGTCCCCTCTCAACCTGTGAGGAGCGTTTAAGCACCCGACAAGCGGAAGCCCGTACGGTGATGTGATTTGCAAAGGCAACTTCGTTACGAAATTTAGGTCTCCTGTGCATGATACCCAAGCCAATAAGATCTACTAGCAGAGTGTTGGAATGTGGCCGTCCCGATAGTGCTTATTCTGCAAATTGAGGGCGGTCGTCCGCCCAGTCAAAAAGCCCCTTCATGCCAAGCGTTCAAGAAATATGGAGCTACCATACTGCTTCAGTTTCCTTGTGCTGGCTCAGTTGATCGATATCCAAGGAGGAGATATCCACTGATCTACCCCGCCTTGTCAATTGATTGTCCAACGGTGTAGGCGGCTATGCCAGGCACTAATTCTGTTGCATGTTCAACCTCCCTTCCCTCGAAATCGTATACCAAGTTCTTTCGCACCGCAGTGCATCATGTTTGCCGAGTCCAAGCAGATACCTCCGACCACTGAAGAAGTTCATGCATTTTCTGGTCATATTCGGGATGATGACAATCTTGCGCAGATCGGAAAAAAGGCTGTTCTAACGGTATGAGTTAGACTTCTGTCTGTCCCGTCGACGCTAAAGCCTGTCATAGAGAAATTTTGGCATTTTGTCTATTCTCGGATTCAGCTGCACCATCATCGCAACATGGGAAGGTCTACTAGAGTGAGAATCCCTCACCCACCAAGCATTAGATACATGCTAACTTAGTAAAGCACGTTCGTCATACCACTACAGAAGTAAATATGCCCGAACACTTGCAGCAACGCCATACTAATAATGCTCAGCGGAGGCCCGGCCGGCGCGATCTACTCGTATGTTGTTGCTTGGATAGGCACGGGATGCACTTTTGCGGTCCTGGCCGAGCTGTCATCAATGTTAGCACCTCGAGAATGCCTTTGTTGAAACCGATCAGAAAGGCTAAAGGCTTTGCAGGGCACCGACGTCTGGCGGCCAGTATCATTGGTGTGCTATGCTGTCGCCACCCTCGACGATGAAATTCATGAGCTACATAACCGGTCGGTTCTAATCGCAAGCCATTCACAACTTATTTAACTCTGCCAGGCTGGGTTACATTGATCGGATGGCAAGCGGCGTTTGCGTCTGTGTCGTACTTGGCCGGTACCGAGGTTCAAGGCGCCGCCATTTTCGCGTACTCTCACTATCAACCCCAGGCATGGCATGGTACCCTGCTTCTCTGGGCGGTGGTCACAGTCGCAATGGCAGTCAACATCATCGGGGGAAAGTTCTTTCCGCGCATGGAAACTGTGATTCTATTTATGCATATCGCAGGGTTTTTGGCCATAGTAGTCGCATTGACCTCCATGGCCGACCACAAACCTGCACACGAGGTGTTTACCGACTTTCGCAACGGGGGAAATCTTCCGGCCGACGGTGTATCTTTCTTCGTCGGGATGATGGGTTGCGTTTTTGCGTTCGCTGGGGGCGACGCTGCAGTGCATGTATGTTACTCAGTTGACTCGGTCGATTTAAATGCTGATGTCTATTAGATGGCCGAAGAGTGTAATAATGCTTCTATTGCGATCCCCCGAGCTATCATGCTCAGCATCGCCATCAATGGTACCCTCGGATTCAGTATCATGGTGGCTGTCTTGTTCTGCATGGGTGATGTTCAGCAAGCACTGGAATCTCCGACGGGCTATCCATTCTTCGAAATCTTTCACCAAGCAATGGGAACGACCTCGGGCGGATTAGGACTGAGCTTGGTACTGGTCATTATGAGCATCTGCGCTGTTCTGGGTACCTTGACTGCCGTGTCCCGACAATTTTGGTCGTTTGCTAGAGATCGTGGCGTCCCGGGATGGCGGATATGGAGCCATGTGCGATATCCCTTGTTCTTCTATAAATGTTATCCGTTACTAACATGGCGTTACCAAAATGCAGGTTTCCTCCAGAACGCAGCTGCCCACTTACTCAGTCTTCCTAACCATGACCGTCGCGTGTCTTCTCGGCCTCATCAACATCGGATCCAGCGTAGCTCTGAACGGCGTTCTCTCCATGGCCGTATCCGGGCTGTATCTGTCCTACCTGATCGTCGGCGCAATGCTCCTGTACCGGCGATGCACAGGCGCTGTATTTCAATTCAGCGATGCGGACGACATGCAAAAGAACGTTCCCGGAGCAAAGCTAGTATGGGGCCCGTTTCATATCCCCGGGGGCTGGGGAATCTTGGTCAACGGATACGCAGTCATTCACATGACGATCGTGGTGTTCTTCAGTCTCTGGCCGACAGAGATCCCGGTTACTGTGACCAATATGAACTTCAGCGTTGTTGGCACGATGGGCACGATCTTTCTAGCCTTGATCTACTATGTTCTCCGAGCGAGGAAAGTCTATCAAGGACCGGTGATTGAGACGGTGGGTTGATCATGATATAGAGCGATCATAAATCCAGAGTGAATTTGATTGAACAGGTCAATGATGACATCCATATCCCAAACAAATAGCCAAACGGCCAAATACCCAAATACCCAGATACCCAAATTCCATAATCCCACTGCCCCCTCACAACACTATACAAAGCCACATCCCACATCCCCTACAACCTCGCCTTCCCCTCCCCACCAGAAACAACCCTAACCAACGCCCTCCCATTAGTCAACACCGCCTTCCCACTCCCATTCTTCGTCACAAACCTCACCTCCTCAAACCCATCCTGCGCCTCACCCGTGCGCCACATCTCCGTAACAAGCCGATCCCCAGGCTTGACCGGGGAAGCGAATCTCGCCTGAAACTCCTTGAAATTATTCGGATCACTATCTCCAAAGGCCTTGAGCACGGCATGCGCCGTCGCGTTCCAGCTGAATAGCCCGTGGATGATCACGCCGCCGAAACCCATTTTCTGACCGGGTTCGGGGGTTGCGTGGAGGGGGTTGTAGTCGCCGTTTAGGCTGGTGGAGGGTAAGTTTAGTTTGCTCTTTCTGAAAGATAAGGAGGAGAGAAGAGGCGGGAGAGGAAGGGAAAGGATAGGATGGGAGAATGAAAGGATGAACGAACCGATACAACTGCGCCGTCTCTGCCGTCGTCTGGATCGTATGCACGGCATCGGGTTTTTTGCCCTCGGGGGGTGGATAGCTAGGCGTGCTGGGTCCCTTCGGACCTCCCCAATTCCCCTGACCCACAAAAAACCCACTACTCACAACCTTCGAAAAAACCTCCCCAGATCCAGCATCCACAATCGTCTGTTCACTCTCCATGACACTTCCCGCCTTCCCCTTGTCATAAACCCCGAGGACCTTACTCCGCAGCTCGAAGCGTCGGCCAGCGCTCGTCGCAGGGAGGGGCTTCAAGACGGTGATTTTGCGCTGGCCGTCGACGGCGCGTTTGGGGTCGAAGGCGGGGATCCCCGGCACGGGGTGGGATTTTTGGCGCGCATAGAAGTCGGTGACTTCCTGGTCTGTTAATTTGAAGGCTATATGGTGTTGGCTTCGCTTAGTTCGGCGTCCGGTAAGAGGGCGGGTTTTGGGAAAAGGGGGCGGGCATACGTAGGATGATAGGGTAGGTTGGGAAAACGGCGAAGTTCGGGTGAAGTTCCTGATCGAAGTAAAGCAATTAGCGTTGGATTTAGGGACTCTGCAAGACGGGTATGTTTACGTAGAGAAAATGCAGCTCCTCGGCGGTGATGCCGATGCTGTTGGCGAAGAGTAGGACATCGCGTTTGAGCCAGGAGACTTCCTGGGCAGGGAATTCGTGGCCGACACCTGGTCCGGACATTTTGTGTATATAGAACGAGTACTTTGATTGATTTGTGATATAAAGATAGCTTACGTGGTAAGAATAATGAAAGGGGGAGAAAAAAAAAAAGGGAGAGCGGATTGAAATAGCGAGATGCGGAGATGCGGAGAGCCGAGGCTGATCGGCGTCGGTCGGTGCCGAGGATCTGCGTCATTCTTGCTTCCGATCACAAATCAATGAATTCAATCTCGATTTTATAATAAACTGCCAACTACACAACCCCTGTCTGTTGCTGAATCGAATCTCGCACCAACTCCTGCAACGTGATCGTCTCCTCGGCGCCAATGTCGCAATTGTCGCGACGTTCGTACAACGTGCCACCCTCGGTCCAGATCCTGCGCAGCGTATAAATTGTCGCGGAGGGATCTTCTTTCTCCCAAGCCTGCTTCTCCAATTGCCGCAGCTCCTCCAGGGGCGTATATTCCACCGTCCAGGAACTGCCCGTCTGTCTCTCATACTCCGCCAAGATGTCTTCCGGCGTAGTCGTGAACGAATTCAGCTTCAACGCACGGTTCCGCGCGGCATCCCAGTGCGTGAGGGTATGAACCACAAACTTGCCGACACTATCAATCCCAGGACACATTAGAATTTGCCCCAAACAGAGTAAAGGTAAAGAAAGGCCATGCGAAGGAAAAACCTACTCAGCACACCCACTCAAACTAATCTTCCCCTTGCCATCCCCCAGCAATACCGCCTTCTTCGCAACAATATCAAACGACCCAGCCCGCGGCGCATTCTTCGTTGGACCGAGATAAAACGGGAAATCAGCGTAAGGGCCGGTCACCACATACGCATACCCCAACGAGTCGCGGACCGTCTTCAACGCCGCGCGTACTTTGAGTTTCTGCTGGTGCGGCTTCTCATCTTTCGATGCGAGGCCATACTCAATGTCAGTGCCGTATTCAGAGGGCAGGAAGCACTTGATATGCGGCGTCTCATTGGCAATTTGGATGAGGGGGATTTGCGCCGCGATGGCACCACGGCCGAGGGCAGAGATGATGGTGTCGATATCTGTTGCGCGTGATAAATGTTAGTGTAAAGAAGCTACATATTGCGAGATGATCAAGGGAAATAAACACGCTGAGGAGATGTTGATAGAAGAGTTAGACGAACCAGTGTACGCTTTGCGCACATCCTCGGGGTTGCTGATATCGCCGGCAATGATCTGCACGCCTTGTTGTTTCAATTCGTCGATTATCTCCCGCTTGCTATCGAGGGTTGCCGCGCTGGTGAAGATGGAGATTTGGCCAAAAGATTGCTTGGCTTGCACGATGGCCCTGGTGATGTAGAGGCCGATATTGCCGGTAGCACCGAAGATGAGGAGGTTGGACTGCGCCATAGTGTGCCAGACGTCTCGCTTTCTGCGTCGATGGGGTTGAGTAATTGTGTATGCAATCTCTGGAATGTCGCGCGGGGTATTATACAGTCAGAATGGTGATTCAGCGTGGAAATCGCATCATCGGCGAGGTGGTGGAGATGGAGAGCATTGATTAATAAACGAGCACGAGGCCACCCCACATTTGCCCCGCTTGTCAGGAAACACCCAGTCATATTGCAGTGGAATTTCGTCTAGTCAACGGACTATCTATCTGATGCCTGTTTTTCTCTATACAGGTACATCTACTTAAGTATCATGGCCTTGCCTTCATACGCTGCGTCCTGCCATCGAGAAGTCCGCTACATTCCAGCAACCCAGCGATAGGACGAGGAGTCTACATACTTCGGTTGATACACACCACCCGCACAGTATGTATATCGCAGATGATGAAAGAATCCCTGTCTTCCTTGAGGTCGAATATACTATGGGAGGCACGGGGGTCCTTCGCTATGTTGGGTATAGCTGAACTGTTTTCTTGATTTGTGTAAAATCTTTGTTTCATGCCATCATATTACACGAATATAGAGCCAATCCGGGCCTGGAGGCAGGATGGATAGTATTCATAGCTTTGGGACGCAAACTTACCAGCGGACACATTAATCGAGATTTTATACCGATACGGAAGAGAGTAATATAGCCTTGGGCTGGCTAGACAAAAAGGATTAAAATGGCACGACAGTTTAAAGTCGCTGATTAATCTCTTCTCGAAGATATTGCGGAATGTATTATAATTTTGTCAGCGTCCAGATGTACAGACATGCTACGAGAAGCAATGACCTCCATATCACGCTGTCAAGCACAGATGAGGCTTCCAGGAGGACAACCGGCTACTGAAGATAGCAGAATCAGAAAGCCCTAAACGCATTGGTACCTACGACTACTTTCCCTAAATGAAATTAGTAGATGATCAAATTGCATTAAAATCAACATTGCTTTTAAAAGGGCGAGAGCCCCTGGAGCCAGCTGAACGATACAAGCACCACTGATAAATATCCTATGTTTGAAACTCAGAGGACATAGGTGGAGTAGCATCAGGTCAAGGGCAATGACCAAAACTGAAAACAACCCAGTGTATGTTTTCCGCTTACCCATGGATGTTCAATCACCGCAAAATAGAAACCAGTTGATCGCCGGCTTACCAACCTTGCCAAGTCTGAAATCTACGTCTTCTGGTGATATGATCTGCGTAGTCTAGAATAAGATTGAAGATAAGCACTATTTGGGCGACCCGTTGATAGCCAGTCCATCATAGTGTGAAAATCGGATGTATGTCCCACGATATAAAGGCAGATGCGTTCTCTATCTAGTCACGATCCTGGTCCCTTGACTATTCAAACCAATTTTCGATGAGTCACCAGATATGTGCAACCAGGAAATTTAAGGTGCTGTTAGGGACCAACTAGCCATGCTACTTAACACAATTATTGGTCTCATGTAGAAAGTGAAATACTTGGAAACCCTACATCATAGTCCCTGCATGTTCAATCCATTTTTGGTTTAGTTGGCAGTCAAGAATCAGCGGATCCTTTAGAGGATATCAATCGTCCAGAAAAGGAAGTTGATTGGTGTGGACGGCAAAACAGACTATTCAGGCAACGGAGGAGCCCACATTTAAGTTTGAGAAGAGAATATTTTCCATGGATCTCGGAGAATCTCCAGCACATTGAATGATCTCGAATGTCGGCAGTGGAGAACCCGCCGAGACCCACTCCGTTTACCTGCCGCGTCCGGTTTAGCGGCTTCCTATGCATTCCTCGGAGACAGGAACAGACTCCATACTCGCCACGGACTGCCCCTCCTCAGGATCAAGAACTCAAAATTGTTAACGAATCGAGATATCTTGAAGAAATTTCTGGAAAAAAATCACAATGAGTCTTAAGAAAGCGCAAAGTGGGCTTCGAGTCGCATGGACGCTATATAAACCGGACCTCGTGCCTTTCCAGTCCAGCCATTACCACACATCTTCAATCTATTACCTCGTTTCCTCTATTGTCACACATCCAAAACAGTCCTTTCCCTCGGAGATTTGTAACCATCATCGAAAATGGCCGGACCACGCACAGCTCAGCAGCTCCTGCAATCTGCGCGGGTAGCCCCAGAAATCTTTGCCCTACGCCCGGACTACCGCGCCCTCCTAATGGTCGTTGAAGGCATCCCCCCTGGTCCAAGCGACGCCTCCAGCCAAGCAATGCTCCAAGAAGCCGAAATCCACGTTAAAGAACTACTTTCCAAGTCCTCGGTGACCGAATTCCCACACATAGCCGCCTGGCGAGACGCCTATAAAGGTTTCGGAGCGAAGCCGAACAAAACCCGAAACAGCCTGGAGGCGTTAACCCGTCGAGCAGAGGCGGGTTTACCACGCGTCAACCGACTAACGGACATCTACAATGCGATTTCAGTCAAACATCAAATCCCGTTCGGAGGGGAGGATTTGGATAAATATGACGGGTCGCCTTTCCTGGTCCGCGCTACGGGTAAGGAGCCGTTCGAGACGTTCTCGGGCGGAGAACCTCAGGTGGAGCTCGCAGCTCCTGGGGAGCCGATCTGGTGTGATGATACGGGTATCACTTGTCGTCGTTGGAACTGGCGACAGGGCCCAAGAACGGCGTTGACGGATGAGACTTCGCGCGTTCTCTTCATTCTCGATGCGCTGGAGCCGCTGTCTAATGATGATCTCACCAAAGCTGCGGAGGAGCTGGCGTCGGCTTTGCAAGGCCTGTCCCCGGATGTGCAAGTATCACAGCGCATCATTGATGCTTCATCTTGATTTTTATATTTTGTTCAGGCGCTCTCAGTAAATTCTTCTTTCTATGATGTCAATAGTGCGGGTCAATGAGATAAATATAGACTTTCTATTCTTTGAAATCGCCAACAGCGAGGAATATATTCGTTGACGGCCGATAAAATTGTACATGTACCATCTCTATGGGTACATACATAGCTGTAGATTGTCTAGAGACATACCATAGCGTAAAGAATTAATAAGTAGCCAGCATGACACTCAGCCGACCACCATCCGTGATCACACAGTTGCCATTGCAATACGCTCCAGCGCGCGAAGCCAGGTATAATAGCGGGCCCATTATATCTTCGGCATCCCAGCACGCTCGGCGGGAATTTGGTCTGCAGGAAACGCCCCCTCTCCCGTTGCGTTCTTACCATCTATCAAACCTGTTGTCAGGTCGGTCGGAGATACTATCCATATCTAAGCAGCCATACAAACAGTGATCATGCAGAGCAGGGTATGCTATGCTTACATCTCGGACAAAGAATATTTGCCCTGATCTGATACGGAGCCAGGTAAGTAGCCAAGATTTTGAACATCAGAGTTGTCGCGCTCTTGCTAGTTCCGTATGCAAATCCTGCAGTGACACGCCAGTTGAAGCTTGCAATGCTACTCATCGCTATAACCTGGCTGCGACCTTGGGGATACGTGTTGTTCTGATTTCCAGCATCAAGCAACCCCAAAAAGGCAATGGCGGTATAGAATGTTGCGGTGCAGTTGACATGGAACGTATTTGTAAATTCCTGCATCGGGATTTTCAACAAAGCTTCTTGCACTTGCGCGATGTTAGCCCCAGCAGGTACGTCCAGGGATGGCCCTGCAATGCCCGAGTTGGCGATTAGAACGTTGATGTATCCGATATCCTGTTTGATAAATTGAACAGCTGCTTTCGGCTCGTCTCGATCGGTCACGTCGCATTGAACGGGAATCACATTGCCTTGTTCCTGATGTGTGTTAGAGCTGAACCAACTGTATGCACTATTTCAAGAGTACACGCACAAATTCCGATGCTGCCCGATCCAGCACGTCCTTTCTCCTTCCCAGGATATAGACATTCTTGGCGCCATTTGCCGCCAATGCTCGTGTCATGAAGAGGCCGAGACCTATATAGTTATTGTAAGTGACCTCCAAGTACCACGAGATAGAAGGACTCCACTAAAGCCCATACCACTGCCACCCCCAGTGATCACGGCGACAACACCCTTGACATCAAAAAGGCTCGTTACAGAGCTAGTAGCGTCCATGGTGTAATTAGCTGACAAGAGATTCAATTAGCTACATGTACAAAGACTGTACTTCGCAAGAGGATATTGATCCAGTATATAAACCTAGGGCTTCAATGACAAAAATTCGTATTTCGGGAACTGGATTTGACAGTAGAAGTTGCATTAGGTTAAAGTGCGGGCAGCGGCCGGAAACCCATGCCAAATTCAGCTGTACCCCAACTATGGCGAATTTACTCATCAAGGGCCTATTTTCTCAGGTGTTCATTCGCCAAATATTGGTAGGAAAGTCACATAAGAAGTTTTGGGACTTCCTGTAATACTTCCAGGTCTCGTTGCTGATACTTTTTTGAAGAGGCCTTGGGGAAGATTGACCCTTGGACTGGCTATCGAAGTAACGTAAATGATGAAAGTATACCCTTAGCTTAGCGCCTGAGAGTTTCAACTCATCAAAAAGATCCTCTATGCTAGACTTTCAGTCTCTTTCCTGTGCTTCTGGGAATCAATAATATAAAATGAATACTATAACGAAATCTAAAAGCCGATTATTTAACTAATCTTGACATGAAACAAAGAACCCAATACTAATATCACATATGAACATGTACTCAGAGAATAACATGAGTAGCAAAATTTGTACGTGTCCAGTACATCTGGTCCTCGCAAGTTACATTGCCAGGACCTATAACAGGGTATGAGAAGAGAACAGATCATCAAGACCTAGACCTTCTTGGCGGTGCTACGCCAGTCACGAGTGCTCGCGTACTTGCTCTTGGAACCGGTAGAGCCGGCCTTGAGCTTGACCGAGGGGGTGTTAATACCGCCCGTTGTCGCAAGACGCGAGATACCGCCAATGGTGCCGTTGTTCTGGGTGGCGAGAGACTGCGAGTCGAGATCGAAGCAGGTCTCTTTGTCGTTGCCCGTGCAGAATGCGTACAGCATCTTGGCCTCCATGTCGCAGAACAGTTCCTCGCCGGTGTGCGCGAAGTCAGGGCCCATCGAGGTGTCGGACTGGCACAGTCTCTTGGCCGAGTGCTGCTTCGCGTCACTGATGACGATCTCCGAGTCAGCCCACTGAGGACGGCGACGGGGCTGGCGGACACGGAGCTTGTTGCTGCGCTTCTTCTGGACGTAGTGGGTGATGGAGTTGGGATCTTCCTCATCACGGAGGCCGAAGTCGATGTCGTTGCACAGACGGGACGGGTCGGTGTCGTCTTCACTGAACTCGTCCTTGGAGAATGCCGGCCAGCGGACCTGGAAGCCCGTCTGGGGCTGGTCGCCGTCCTTGTCGATCCAGAAGCACTTGGGTTGGTACTCCTCATCAGCGTTGGGGTACATGTGGCTCTCGAACCAGGTGCCACCGCAGGCCTCGCCGTAGTCGCCGGACACGGCGTACTGGTTACCGCCGCGGTCGTCGCTCCAGGTGGTCGTCACCCACGCCACACAGATGGCGTCGTTGTTGGCCGAGAACAGCGAGTACACGCCCTGGTTCTCGTGGTCCACCTTGATCTCGCCCAGGTTGCCGTTGCTCACGGTACCGGGGTCGGCGGTCATGCCGACGAAGCTGCCGACGTCGTTCCAGACGCGACTGGAGACATATTAGCAAGACGTGTTCTGCCCTGTGGAAAGGGGGAAGGTGAAAGGGGGATCATACACGTCGGGCAGATCACCACCAGCATCGGTGGGTCCGTTGGGACCGTCCAAAGCAACGGCGACCTTGAAGGTCGATCCGGAGGTCTCACCGGAACCGAAGTTGTCCGAGGCGAAAGAGACGATGGTCAGGATACCGGAGATAACTCCGATGGCGTCGACGAAAGACATGATGCCAAATGCAGTTGAATTGGATAATCAAATTTATGAATAAACAATTGAACAAAAGAATGAATGAGAGAATGGGCTCCTCGCTAGGAGAGCTCTGAAAGAGTGAATGAAGAATGAATGAATGACTGATCTGCTTTGGTCTGGGGATAGAAAGGTCCTGGATATCAGGAGATCTGGCTGGGTTTATATGCCCGAGACGACGAGCACCTGTGTTCCTGAATCCCTCTCGTCTAACCTTCATTCCCTCAGGATTTCGTATTTCTCGTCTGCTCAGCATCGGATTCCGGTTCAATCTGTTCTCCGTTTACCCTTGTAATCGGCCCCCGAATTCATCCACGTCATGCTGTCAAGAATGGGAGGCATCTGGACCTCGAGCCTTGTCAGGAGACACTGACTGCGCCTGACTGTGTAGCCCGGGTTTTACGATTCATAGTTCAGCTTGGGGGCTTGGCCGACTGACGAAGGATGCCATTTGTGGGCCTCTCTTCACTGTCCGCTATCAGGTATATGACAGAAGCGTCAGAAGTACTGGTTCGGCCCCCAAATTAAGCATTCGACATTGGATCTAGAGGATATTAATGCTGTATGCATAGTCGCATGCTCGAACGGACCGGGGATGATCGTTTAGGATGCGAGCGTTTGCGATACAATACGGAGAACAGGGCGCTGTGTTGGCACTGTCGGGTTTAATTAACTTCAAACGCAAGGCCCTGTGCATATTCCAGAATTAGTTTGTGAAAGACACCATTTCGTTCCTTTTGCGCCCAGTCCTCTGGCTAGGTAGATGAATGATGGATTGATCGGCGATACGAAGGAATTGTCACGCTCTCAGGATTCCCAAGATTTCCGATGCTCTGGGCAAAGGTCAGCAATTGATAGCATTCGGAGATATCCCGAGCCGATCAAGTTGAAATATACGGAGTATGCTCAACCTTCCCCATAGTTTCTCGTATTCCACCTTCACCTCCATCCTCCTACTCCATACTCTGTACTATAGACCAGAATGGAGTGCTGTGGACAACGGACCCGGTTCTCCGGGCCCCGAGCAACCATGGAGTGGGTAGTTCTGGGGCATGATGGGTGACACTAACATACCTGATATGATCCTTCGACAGCCACGATCAGGAGAGACGCCAGGGAAACTAGTGACGTTTCGGATCGGAGCGTTTTGACCTACACTCACCTTCCTGATTGGGGGGACAAACTAGGACCATTGCAGAAGGGTGAATCCGTTCCTGGCAGACGCAGCAGGGACTGGAACCCAAGCGATGCAACGTTTGATGTCAGCCAAGGGCGTCCATGGTCGATCCTTTCCGGCCGGGGATGCTGGTGGGGGCCGCCTTTCAAGCCACCCGGTGCCTTCCGCCGCCAAGACTTTCCGCCACGTCTCCGCCCCCAATAGTTCAGACACCTATTGCCTGGACAGGGGTTGCCGTGGTTTCTAACGGGTTGAGGTCATGGCTGTGCCCAACGGTGGTGTCACGAAATGCTGTCACTGCCTGAGTTCCATACCGAGCCTTGCTACCTTAACACAGACATGATATGAAGCGAATTTCCGTCTAATAACCCAGCACTTTTCTTTCCCTTTGTTTTCTTTTTTTCTTTTTGCGACTTTTTATTTCTCTCCTGTTTTTAGATCCTCTTCTCTTTCTCTTCAAAATTCACTCATTACCAACTCTTATCATATCTTTCGTCAAGATGGTGCACCTTACTCCCGCAACCAGTCTCGCGCTGCTCTCTCTCTTGCTCCCCTCTGCCCTGGCAGCGGACAAACTCAGCAACAGCATTGTCGGCTGCAACGATGTTTCCTGTCCCAAAGACGGTGCCGACGACCGCTGCACCGTTGACGATCACACCTTCCTCGGTGTCGGGCTGGCCCGGATCACCGATGCCCCGTCCTCCCTCGAGGGCATCTCGCTCGTGAAGGGCGTTAACGTCTCCTCCGGCGGTGCTGGCAGCGACAACGACAAGCCCACTCGTCCCTTCACCTCCGTCTATTACCTGGGCACGCCGTCAGACGTCAAGACGGACAAGTTGTCCGGATGCGCCGTTATCTTCAACGATCCGCCATCGAGCAAGTTCGACGGCGTCGATCTGGAGGGAAACACGCGCAACAAGACCGATACTCGTGCCTCGTACGGCACCTGCCCGGATGTCGTTGACCAGAAATGTATCGACGCGCTGACCAAGCGGGCCAGCGAGGTCGCGGACGATGCGGACAGCAACCCGTGCTCTGCGCTCGAGCGTGAGCTCAAGAAAGACAACATTGACGATTGCAAGAACCTGGGCGGTGCTGACAATGGCTTCGGTAACTTCACCGTTACTTCCTTCGGTGATCTCAAAACCGTCAGCAACTCCTCGGCCTCCTGCTGGCCTATCACTCCCAAGTCGGATGGTCTGGCTGAGATTGCGGTTGAGACCTCTCACGTATGTTTTTTCTAGATTTGCCTTCCCTCACTACAAACTACTAACAGGGCATATAGTCAAACTACACCTCCGAAGCGCTCATCGACGAGGCCTACAAGATCACGCCCGTCCTGACCGTCTTCGTGTCGGGCAAAGACAGCGCCGTCGACAAGACCTCGTCCCAGCTAACCTGTCTCAAAGTCGTGACAAAGGAAAACGCCAGTGAGGCCGACTCCGGATCATCCAGCTCTGCCCCTGCGCTGGAAATCAGCAGCGGAGTGCGCACTGCAGGGATGGCTGTTTTGCTGGGGGCTGTGCTCGCGGCCCTATAAAGATTAGGCCTGTGAAAACAGCCATGGCGCAATAAGGGGACATGGATGGGAGGGTAGTCAGGCTTTTCTTTCGCTCGCTTTTCCCTCTTCTTTTCTTGCTTTATTTTGTTTTCTTTTTTACTGTGTACCTGCATGGGTACCCTAGCTAGTTTTCGAATATTGATTATTAAGCCACATTCATAGACATGCGAGGTATTTTAGGACCTATCCATTCCCCCACTACTGCGTCATATACCACTTGACAAGGATAAACGCGATTTCTTCGTCCATCGAGCGCGCCCGACTCATGTACCCCATGCGCCACAATCTCACAGCGCAG
Organism: Aspergillus affinis; assembly: GCF_023601865.1. Taxonomy (NCBI): domain Eukaryota; kingdom Fungi; phylum Ascomycota; class Eurotiomycetes; order Eurotiales; family Aspergillaceae; genus Aspergillus; species Aspergillus affinis. Next base: position 35,165 of record NW_026515888.1, on the reverse strand, counting down.
CCTTATTGAGCGTTGATCACAATTCAGGATTTGGACCCCAGCTAGCTGTGAAACCGCCAAGACCGGCGAGTGAAATTGCGGTGTCTTTTAGGAAATGCCAAGAGGTAACTCTCCGATTCGCTTTCCTTATTGGGCTGAGAGATTAATCTCTCCGGTTAGAACGAATCGCTCGTATGAAGTAAGTCTGGTTTATGGTGACATCGTCGTGTTGGAGGGCGAAGCTTATCTTTGCTTGTAAGTATGTATGTATGTCAGATCAGGAAAATAGATATCTTTGTTGCTTTGAGGCTTGGGGTGGTGGAAATGATGCCATGGATTTCGTCTCTATTTTTGTTCATTCATTGCAAGGGCTTCAAGGGTCTGTGTCTAAGCGAGTCACAGCCTCGCGGACATGCTTCCTCGATGCGACCCTACTCCGCTGTACAGTAAACATGCCACCGGGCTGATTCATGCATTAAACTTAGACCCGGGGATCAAAGACCGAATATTGAGACCCAATGAATACATTTTCAATGTTGGTAGTCAAGAGCTCTTACCTAAATATAAACACCTTACAAGGTCTATCGAATAGCAAGTGCGGTTCAAAGTCTCCGGGCACTGCTTTCGGTTCTGCGCATATCATATGATCCAACTCGTCGGGGCCTAAGTTAACCTGGAAGCAAATCAATGGTAACCAAAAACAGCATTTCCTAAGAAGATGCCCGAGAGCAGCTACATCTTCGATTGATCTGTTAGTTCAAGTTGTCATTTTGATGGTTTCATGTTTTTATGTAGTTGGAACCGGAATACACGGAGAACTGTTGTAAAATATATACCCGCACGATGTAATTATTGACAACGTGACCTGTCACGCCCTAACTACCCCTGCATTGTCTGCTTCTTTTAATGACTGTCTGCAAGTTGTACCCGTAGAAGCGTCTTATTCTAACATCAATTTAGCTTCTCGTAGTTATATTCTGCGTATACTGGAGTCTCTCCAAACCCTTTTCAGTCTACATTGCACCTTACCCGGAGAGGACTGTGGAGACAGCGCCAGCCCGGTACCCCGTAGGACAATCCTAACCGAAATGAGGCACCCCCCTAGCGCCAAAACGTCCAGTTGGGCCAATTGCGTAGCCCATTTACTCCACGATTTCGGGTAATTGGAGATCGGAGCCGAGAATTCTGCGGAGTCGTATACGGAGTACTCGGCGATACGCCCCTTGTCCGACGGATATGAAGATTCTCGAACGCGACTAGTCGATCATTATGAATTGCGATCAACTTCTGGCCATGAATTGTCAGATCCTGCTGCGGTCGATCTCGGTCAATTACCGAGTGTTGTTGGTACAAGGAAGTGTTTTAATCAAGGGAGACTGCCACCTGTGGACTCAGGATCGGGGGTTCATACGGTGTGGATATGGCAGCGTCTAGCAATGGCACAGTATATTATTGATAGGAATCAGGAAAAACCGTATAGCAGAAACATGCTATCAGAGAATCAAACCTCGCATCTTAGAAATCAAGCGATGTGGCTTACGTAGAAAAAGGTGGGGCAGGAACTTGAAATAAATTACCAACTGGTTTGTTAGAGCACCAGGATGCGGGCCACTTTCAAGTATAACATTGCCAAGAAGTCTAGATTAAAGCGCTTTTAAGACAAGCCCGGTCATTCTGAAGCCAAGAGTGAGGCTGATTCTTTGGTGCCAAGATGCTGATCACGAATTCGATATGAATTGCTCGGGAGAATTAGTGTCCTAGTAGTCACGGCTACTTGAAGATGTGTCGTGTATTTTTTGGACTATTCTAGCTTCGAGTGACAAAATTATTGGAAGGATGTTGGAAGGAAAAATGCTCTTGAAATGGCCCCAAGGAATAACCCATAGTCTTAACTCCGCTGATTGCGGGGATTTTATGCATTTATGCTTAGCATGGGTCCTCAACTTCCGGGATTTCCGCGTTGATTTTTTTCTGTCCATGATCGAGGTGTAATAAATGAAACTTATACCGTCGGGATTTTTCAAACCTCTTAACATAAATAGAAGAAGTAAACTTTACGATTGAAAGACAAAAATTAGAAAGTTCGGTGGAAGCGGGAATATATTCCATAATATTGATGTTTTAGTGAGAAGGGCTCGATAAAACCGGTTCTATTTGCTGTAATTGCTTCTCCGATTTCCCCTCTAGAGGGAAGACATACAAAACCAAACTATCCTTAATCCACCACGTGAAGGCATGGAACTGTCCAGTTTTGATTGTCAGAATCAGCATTTAACTCTTGCTAAGAGGCTAGCGAAGGGGGAAAATGCAAGTATTCGTGAAATAGTCCCTCATGAAGACACACAATAATACATTCGTCTAATTCTCTTCCAGAGAGTACTTTACTACGAGAGTCGAGACGACCTCATGAGAATACCAAAACCACCAAGAAGTGCGGAGACCCCAGTGAAAGCGATCAAGGGACCGTAACCGGACCCGTATGCCTTCGCAGCCACGCCTTTCCAGGCATTGTTCTTGAGCAAAGCTTCACTAAGCGGACCGCTGATGACGTTACCAATGCCCCTACCAGTGGACAAGAACCCAAATACGATGCTTGGATCAGCGTAGACACTCTTCTTTCGGACTTCGTTGACGATGGCTGGCCACGTGGAAGTAAATGACCCTGCAAAGAGACCGTAGAAGATACAGAAGATGTAGAGAGGCGCCATAGAGTCGGCGAATCCCCATATTAAGAATACTGCAATGGTGCTTCCAATAGTGGAGGCGAGGATGCAGGTGGTAGCATGGAAACGATCTACCATGGAACCCATGATAACGCAGCCAAATACAGAAGCAAGATTGAACAGTATAACCGTCAAAGCAGCTTGAATGCCACCTGCCCCCAAGCTGCGAGCATAGGTCGGAAGATAGATAGTTGGGAGAAAGTACCCCATGGCTTCAAGGATGTTTCCAGTCTCGTAGACCACGAAGGTCGAGTTCCACAAGAAACAGAAATCCAATGGTCGAGAACGAGAGGTCCGGGAAATAGGGAGTCGAGGTCGAACAAAGTAGAGAAGCGGGCCACCCATCACGAGAAGAGTAATGGACCAAGCTCGGAGAGCTGTTTGATGGCCGAAGCTGTCCAATAGCCACTGCAGCACGAGTGGAAGAATGACACCGGATAATCCAGTTCCAGCCTAGAGAGCACATTAACATTAATATGATTGGGAGGAAGTAGGAGAATGGGTACTTGTACGTACCCACATAACACCGAAGGCAAGTCCCTTCCTTTGCACAAACCAGTCATCCATAAAGACAATAGTAGGCGCATAGGCCAGGCTTGCACCGATTCCATACGCCACGCCCTGAGAAACAATGAGATGTGTCGTATTGCTGGCGAAGGAGCTCAGCGCTAGGGCGAGACACATGATAAGGAAACCCAGTGGGGCAGCCCACAGCTTAAGACGGGGAACTGCCTGAAGCAAAATAAAGGCGACGGGCATGAGCATGTAGGAAATACCCTTGCAAACCCATTAACTAAATGCGCGCATATATCTTCTGTAGAAATCTCACCATTGCGCAAGTGCCGACCATGGCAATGTCACCGGAGCTCTTGAAGGGCTCATGGGTGCTGTAGTAATCCTGGAAAATTCCATAAGAGAACGTGAATCCTATATGAATCTAGTTAGCCAGGGGCTCGAGTCATGGCGAATGATGCACTTACCCCAAATCAAAGCTTCTATCATGAAGCATGCCGTAAGGAAACCCCATGCGCCGCGCCCTCTGTCGACTGGAGGCAAGTTGTCTTCGTGCAGCTCGGCATTGCTGCCTTGCAAGGAAACTTCAATTTGTTCCATGGAGACAAAGTTATTATCCAGCGTATTAGAGCCAGGAAACCACGAGAAGGGCGAAAGAGGATGGCTTTAAGCGGTTTATCTCATGAAAGGGGCAAGCTTTTCCGCCTCCGCCCTTCAGTTGACATGGCGGGGCAAATGTGGAGTCGCTCTAGCGCCATTGTCCCCGCTGGCGGCTTTTATCCAACTTTTTAAGTCCTTTTCAATAATGTTTATCCTCGTCCAAACTCGCTTTATCTACTCTTTAATGTTTCTTGAAGTTTTTTATAGCTGATACGGGGATCATTTCGACGAAGAATTTGTATATTGCGGGTCTTGCTTCAGAAAATCAACAGAGACAAGATATGGATTGACGCCAATGAAAATTATAACGCAGTCGACCTTGGTAGAGGTGCTTAGTTTTTGATAGGGAAAGCGCCCTCCATATAACTAGACGATATCCTCATCCAGTTCTTCCCATTGTCCTCTAGATCTAGTTTGTACATAGTTTTCTGGCATTGTATGTATGTAGTTGACAGGCACCAAGGTATATATCGCGAAGGAGGCCGGCATCTAGTCAAACGATCTCAAGATCAGCTCCACATCTCATTGCGAGAAACATCAAATCTAAAACAATTACGCAGGAAAATCTTAATACAACGCCCGGCTACTCGAGAGTACCTCAACTTTTGGGGGTAGGGGACCTGATGCCCGTTTCCTAAGGCAGCAGATATCCAGTCACGTGGATCTGACCCGTCATATGAGTGGGGCTGTTGGGCTGGTCGCTTCCCCCTTCGATGCTAGTTTCTCTCGAACTTGTCATTCTCTCAACCGCGTAAGCGAGTCGGCCACCTTGGCCGGCTTGGCGGGCCAGCGTATAAACCTACATGATTCTTACACCAAAAATGAAGCTTTTCATATCTAAATTAAACTGTTTAGAAGCCTGGAGTTAGATAGTTGGATTCAGGCATCTTGTACGTATATGTCCAACAATATGACACCGATTACACCGCGGCGGCGCCCGCCGACGTAGCTAACTATCTAGAGGTCCTGTATCACCAGCTGCTTCCTCCGCAGCCTGCGCGTTAGCGAAGGCCTCACGGGCTTCCTGGATTGTGAATCCATCCAGACCATGCATCTGGTGTTGATTGCGCTGTTGCTTTCTTTTTCGTCGTTCAACAGTCTCACGAAGTTGAAGGTTTTCATGCTCTAAGAGAGCCGCCCGATTCAAGGCTATCTCTGCTCCCTTAAATATGTATGATAACGCAGTTTGCATGGGTGAAGCCGGAGAATCTGCTTGTTGAAGTAACTGAAAGATTGTTGACTCATGTTTCTTGAATTGCTTCAAATTCAAAAGCATCTTTGTAATAGTTGAAGTAGTTCTTTGGCTGTTTGGCCGGCTCTCCTCTCTGTAGAAGATGAGGTTATCCAGAACCTTTGTCGGGTCAAAAGGAACAATTCCGGAGGCTTTGAAAGCACTCTGGATATTGGCCTTCTTAAAGGCTTGGATGTGGGCTTCTGGATAGATATCAAGAAAGTTAACTTTATCGATATGATAATATCCTGTTCGTACAAGCCTTTCAATAAGATTGCTGTAGGCGCTTTTTAATGGTGAAAAGCAGACTATATCCAACGGTTGACAGAGATGAGAGGAATTGGCTGGCATGCAGATCGGTATAATATCATATTGACGACATATATCATCAAATTGAGGTATTAAATGGGAATCATGTCCGTCAAGGACTAAGAGGCTATATTGGCCTGTTCTCCGGTTCTTAGTATAAGGAATAAAGTGTTCCTTGAGCCAGTGTTTACCGCTATTCAATGAAAGAGCAAGAGTGGACGCCTTGGATGGAAGCATGTGGAGGTCAATTCTGTGACGGTCTACAAAGGAGCTTGGTATAAGACAAGTTTGTTTATGACTCGTAGTCAAGGAATTTTCCCATGGGGAAGAAAGGCTATCTAGAAGGGAGGATGTAGAGGCTCTATATACTGCCCGAGGCTTCGCCTCAGGCAGGAATGCCTGCAGAGCATCCAGGAAGGTTCCTGGATGCCTACCGGAGGGTCCCTAGATCCTATACTAACTAACCGGAACGTTCCTCCCGAACGTTCCTCCGCACCGAGAAGTTCCCTGGCTTCAGGATGTCACAAATTCCACCAACACTAATAATCTAGAGGATCTGGTTATGCAGATCCAAAGAAAATAGTAGAATATAGCAAATGTTCATTTGTTTCTAGTACGTACGACCACAGGGTGTGGAGAACAGGGCTTCCCGTCCGCTCAGCCGTACTTAAACCACACGCCGGCAGGTTAGTAGTTGGGTGGGTGACCACCAACGAATCCCTGCTGTTGTACGTTTTTTTTGTTTTTGTTTATTTCTATGCTTTAGGGCAATTCACTTCTTTCGTAGTTGATACGAATCCATGGGATTACGTGATTTAGCGGCTTGGCCCGCACACTCGAACCCCTGAGGAACTTCCCCCTTGATCTATCAATAGAAGAGAAGAAGAGATCAATCGTCATGCAAGAGAATTAAGAGCCCTATCATTCAGAAAGCATTCACTCCTTAGTAGGCTACGTGCGTATAGCCGATACAGTGTCATTCTGCCCTTCTTCCCCTGTGCATTTCATAACAGTAGTCATAAGCATTGTAAGTGCTCGCCCTTTTTGGTCGACCCCTTGCTAATCGATCAAGCGGTTCTTTTACGGAATTCGTGGTCGGAGTTTAGCGGTGACTTCGGCAAAACCGTTCAACGAATTAAGAGACTGTCGGCGACCATCGAAAGTGAGGTAGAACTGCGGAGAATGCGAGTCGACAATGAAAAATATCATGAGGTCCTCAACTTAATGGCGAACTTCCACACCCAGCGATCAGAGCCAACAACTACGATCAGGAATTATATTCCCTTCTCGGAATCGCAACGCTTCTGGGGGTGTGAGGATATTCTCTCTCAAGTGGACGCGACCTTCTCGGCCGACAAACAGAGTGGTTCTCTGCGCTCCTTTGCGTTGTACGGAATGGGCGGCGTTGGTAAAACCCAGATCGCACTGCGATATGCCAACTCCTCCCGTGAGAAGTTTGATGCCGTTTTTTGGGTCGCAGCGGATAATTTGATTATCATCGGACAAAGCTTTCGTGAAATCGCGAGGTCTCTTAGTCTCATCCAGTCTGATCAAGAAACTGACGATAATGCTGTCATGCTGGAGGTCAAATCCTGGTTGTCTTCTACAAGTAAGTGCTTGCACAGGGAAGAAACCTTCATGGACAGTCGGTTGTGATGCTAGCTCGGTGTTTAGAGAGTCGCTGGCTTCTAGTTTTTGATAATGCAGACGACTTGAGTGTGATCAAACAGTCTTGGCCAAGTGGCGCGAATGGTTCCATACTATTGACAAGTCGCGACTCTACTGCAGCTTTCAGTGTAGCTTCAGATGGTTGTCACGTCACACCGTTTGACACCGCTTCAGGCTCGGAGGCTTTGTTAAATTTTGTTGGTCTTGACACTAGTTTGGCTTCTAACCTAGAGACAGCCGTCATGATTACCTCGGTCTTGGGAGGGTTGCCTTTGGCTCTTACCTAAATTGGTGGATTCATACTTCAACGATGAATTCCATTAAAAGACTTTCTGGCCCTGTATAATCGAAACTCAGCCGGGGTGGATGCCAGGGGTACAACCAACATGAATTACAATCATACTCTGGCTACTGTCTGCGAAATGTCCCTGAGCAGACTCTCTGGAGATGCAAAGGTGCTTTTAAGGATCCTCGCTTTCACGGACCCAGACTGCGTCCAGGAGTCGCTCTTGACAGATGGAATCCTTCATGTGGCTAGTCCTCTGCTAAATTTTGCCCGCGACGAGATTGAGTAAGCTCATGATGTGTAACTAATGCCCATGTTTCCGTTTATCAAGGGATGACTAATATCGTTTCAGTCTTTTGGACGCCGAAGAGGTTCTACTCCAGGGCGCTCTCATAGATAAAAACAACGACAGTGGTATCATGTCTATTCGTCGACTCATTCAAACTGCTGTGATACGCCGAATGAGTGCCAAAGAACGGCGGGAAATATTTTCGATCCTCGTGGAAATACTTTTGGTAAATTTCCCAGATAGATACAGTGCCGACGTTGGGCACCAGGTTAGTTCGTGTGTTTCGTGCGAAAAAAGCCTACCGCACTTGCAAAGCCTCGTAAAACAGAAAAATGCGTATAAGATCTTCCCTAAGGATAATCAATCCTTTGCTGAGTTGCTTATACGATGCTTTTGGTGAGTATATAAGCGTTTTTGAGATCTGATACAATACTAATCTTTGAAGGTACCTGTACGAAAGAGAAAATTATAGCGTGTCGCCCAGTCTTATGTGAAGATTTCCCTGGGAATGTTCTCGGATCGAAGGTCGCTCCCATACGCTAGTGCAGTTGATTTTCAAGGTTTCATCCACCTTGGTATACGCCAACCAAAGGTGGCCCTGGAAGCCTTTGAGGAAACATACAAGCTCCGTGCAGATATCCTCGAGAGCAAAGACGTTTTTCTTGCTGCCAGCCTAGTAAAAGTTGGCCTTGATTTTACCGAAATTGGTCGGTTACCAGAAGCACATGAAAAGCTGCAGCGGTTGATCGATATACGCTTAGAGCACAATAGCGATCGCATTGGTAACTCATACAGCAATATGTCAAGTCTGTTGCTTCGCATGGGCAAGGCAGAAGAGGCTGAAGTGATACTCAAAAGATGTCCTTCATTGAAAGACTTCACCGATGAGACTTTTCTCAAAACCGGTAACCCCCAGTTCTCTGGGTAAGGAAGCTGCAGGATAGCATTGATATCATAGGACCACGTACTGACTTTTTGCAGAGATATGGTCCTTCTAGCCAGGGTTAGATTAGCTCAAGGACTACATGACGGAGCCCTCAGGTTCGCTTCGAAATCGTTGGGCTTCCGACGGCAATGCTTAGGTGAACGTCTGAAAGTTTGCGATTCGCTTTACCAAGTGGCTACTTTGCTTGAACGAGGAGATAACACCGCCCTAGCTATGTAATTACCCTCCCTAACACTGGGCGTGTGAGGTACTGTCGCTAATTAACTTCAGCCAACTCTACGAGGAATGTGTCAAGATATCGGAAGCTCTCCTGCCAATTGAGGGCCTGCGTCATCTTGCTCGTGCAAAGTACAGATTATCTACTGTTCTAGAGAAGGTCGGTAGGCGTAAGGAAGGCGAGCAATATTTAGAGGATGAACAAGCACTAAAAGTGGGGATATTGAAGGGAGATATCCGTGGCCCCGATACCGAGCCGGGCTTCGAGGATCTTGTCCCATGGATGCTTTGGTAGATAATTTCCCGGGAAACAGCGACACGGAAGCGAATTGTATCGATGAATTTTCGAGCTATCGAGATCTGGATGGCCTTCATAGCTGTGAATGATTTTATACAAACACAACATGACCACAGAATGCGTGACAACTTGCATAGTGCCAAAAATTACCCCAGGTGGCGGGCATGCCGCGCACGTTTACAAAATTTGATAGGATGTCAGAGTAAGCGGAGGGTATCTCCTGTCAGATTTTGGCGATCTTTCAGCCTCGTGTGAAAGTTTCTAATTCGGGAAAAGCTCCTGATGTGATCTTTTAGCTATGTCGACACGCTTACCGCCAACCTGGAGGAAGCGCCGAATACAGGTTTAGTAGTTGAGTTAGCCGCCGAGATGCCTATCAATTCCCGAGGAACCAAACCAAATTCTTGTCCTTGCGCCGGTGGCTGTTCTCTGCCGTGTATCTGAAATGCTATGGGATAGATAAGACAACATGACTACTTATATTATAGGAGCCAATTTTAGAGTCGGTGTCCAGGCGGGATATGTCTTTGCAATACCAAACTCCTCGCCACTCCTCAACATGACGAAACAGTTGCAAAAGATCACGTCTAACTATCGTGCCCGTTCGCATACAGAACCCCGATGACAAGTCTATGGGAATTCCCAATCCCCAGGAGACCGATACTCCCCTCCTTAATGGTCTAGGAAGCGACACCAAGATCCCTTTCCCTACATGGTACAGCGCCTGGCTGGCAGAGCAGTTCAGACAGGTGCCGAAATCATGTTTTGACATATTCCATATCAACCACGACGCCTGCGACGACAAAGCTCACTGGAAATCCTTTGTGGCTGCTTTTGCAACGATCGCTGAATGCATTTTACCATCCAACTCAGTGACTGTTGACGAGATCATCGCTCGTCTCTTTGACAAGGGTCATATGGCAGAGGACGTCCCCAGCGAAAGATCGCAAGACCACCTCCAATTAATCCGTTATTTTGTCTTCTGCGTACTAGGCTGGCAAACTATGCTAATTAAGCCCGTGCCCATAGAGTCGATATCCCAACCAATAACTCATCTAGCAATGGACGAGAGGGACGGCTGCTGCGAGTTTACTTACATGTCATTGCGACAGGACACGCGTGCTTGTGGGCGCGAGTCCCTTAGCGAGTTTTTGATGGGACATGGATTACTCCTTCTATCAAAGAATCTATGCTTGAATGACAATCAAGATGTTCAGCGCTTACTCCACCATGAGCTGGAGATCGACGTCAAAGCGTTCAACGCTTACAATCTGACATCCATAGCAGGCCTGCGCATCAAATGGGTTGACGCCCTAGCTTGCCATCTAGAGTTCAATTCAAGCAGAAAAGAGATCTCGCTGTTTCGATTTCCTTCATTCTGTGAACTCTCTCTATCAGCACATGAATCAACAGGCCAGGGAGCTATACACTCCTGCGCAACGACCAGTATGCTGCGCTGCCAATGGGCAACGGAGCAGGAGATTAACCATTTCTTGATCGAGGTTTTATCTTCCTATGGACTTCTGTTCGGACAAACGAAAAGATCGCGATCGCTTTTTTGCGCCTTAGACCCCTTCGCTCGAACTCCAAAGCCGAACCGGGACCCACTACTGCATAAATTGTGCAATATGAGGTCTTTTCCCGCTGCAGGAATACCAGAGAAAGAGACATATCATTTACCGCATTATTTTCCTATTCTCAGATATCGCATTGTTATCTTGCAGCGATACCTGACGACTTCGTCCCCTAGAACCTGGGTTCAGCTTTGGCGCGATAATCGAAATTCAGCGAACTGGCTTACTTTCTGGGCGGTTATATTTTTCGGGGCATTTGGATCACTCATGGCCCTTCTCCAAGTATTTTTACACCTTGTTCAAACGATTCAGGATGATTGAATATTGGAACTACCTGAGGTTTTAGTGTAACAGACTGTTGAACGGGTGCTTTTAGTCTCTCACGTCTACTTGGAGATGGATTGGAACCAAAGAAAAACGGACCGAATTGATGTCAAAGTATCCCCCTCTCAGCCCAACTCTGAATTACACCGCGCGCTGTGGGCTCATATTCCTTGATTGTTACAATGCCCCCGTCTAGGAAAGTATTCGCTTGACAGAATGCAAGAGGAGGATCCTTCCTGGAGATAACAACATCCCTCCATTTCAACGCCTCCTCGTCAACGTTGGAAAGGTCCTCGTACAAGGCTCGACAATTCTTGATGTCTGCAGTGCAGCGATAGACATGCAGACTCATGAGCATTCGGCCCAAAGACGGCTTACCCTTTCGAATGACGTTCGACCCGTCTATTTTAACTGTCAATTTCTTTCTCCCAGTGTCACATACGACTGTGAACAACCCGTCGCTATCTCGGAGGAGGTGTCGGAAGATTGCATAATGAGCCTATTAGGAGGTCAGAGAATTGGAAGAATGCAGTCAAAACGGAACCTACTCGACTGTGTGCCTGGCCCCATTTCTTTGACATGTTAGCCAGTTCTATCATACGTCTCAATCTTTCAACATACCTTGGTGATGGGATCATAGTTTTCCAGGCCTCGGAGTCCGTCCACTCCTAGCTGCAAATACATGTTGTAGATGACTGTCGTTAATTTATATATTAGACCCTGTTTTCACGAATGAAGAGTTTACATACCATTATCAGGCTTGACCTCACTGTTTGCCGTATACCCGAAGACCTCCAGAATCTCAGGCTCATCCATCAAGTAGGCCCCCACAAGCTCTGCTCTACATTCATCGACGGTAGTTGAAAGATCCTGGAATACCCCGGTCCATGTTTGGCCGGGACGATACCAACAACCGACAGGCTGCTGTGTAAGAGGATTGAGTGGCGGATTGTTGGGATCAAAATTGAAATTGCCTGCTGGGTCCTCTGTGAGAAAGCGACCCGTACCATGTCCGAGTATCTCATGCAGCACGACCCAGATATAGTAGGAATGAAATCGATGATTCTTGAACGTGTCTTGCTCGGACTCGTCTACCATATGCAGCCCTCTGGCACGGACACGCTCTGCAACCATGCGGTTCGAGAAAATAATGTTCTTGTAACCGACCTTTTGGCGAATGTCATTGTACTAGAGAAGATTAGCAGTTGATGTAATGGCACAAGAACCAACTCACGTTCGGAAGATTTATTCCGGGGAAGATGATAGGGAAGATGATACTGGAATTATAAGCAAGGCCTTGTATTGTTAGCTTGATCATGCATGGTAGTGTTGTCACCTTACTCTGAATGCTGGAAAAGTCGGGAGGTTCAAAGAGATCTTTCTCAAAAGCACCCTTCCTTTCGTTCTGGTCTACCCAAGGCAGTTTGTAGACGAATGCGTCGGCCTTACTTGCAAGTCCAGCAAGTATTCTTGTCTCTGCTGGGTCGGGAATCCCTACAATTCCTTCATACTCGGCACGCACTCCCAGTGGGTCTCTGTATGGCTCAACAAACCCAAGCACGGTCTCCACGGGTGGGGCTTTGTCCTTTACCCAGATTTCTTGGGCGTCTTTATATGTCTGTAGCTTACCAGATTCAAAACTCGCTATCAGAGCTTCCAGCATAGCTTGCTGTGCCTGATTCGATGCGAATTCTTTGGCTTGTTGAAGACAGTTACAAATTTGACTCAACTCGTCTCTGTGGTCACCTTTTACCAGTCTAATGCTCCGACCCACACTGGGGAGTAATTCACTCCCCTGCAAAGCATATCTGGCTTCTACAGTAGATGCCTGGAGAATATCATAGGCGAATTCATCTGTATCTCCGTTTCTTCTTAATCGTGTGTTCTCAGGCAGAATATCCGCGTCTTCCATGAATTTGGAGATAGCAGCGATATCGTCTGAAGATCCTAAGACGTCATCTCCCAGGTAGTATGTTGACTGGGTGAGCTTTCCAGGGGGGCCAAGGCTACTAGGCACTTTGGCCAGCATTGGGGCTTTGACCCTTGGTAACAGTTCGCTGGCGTACGGGGAGAAGGAAGCTAGCCTGTCAAGACAATCTGTCTTAATATCCGGTGTGAACTTTTGATCACCGGAGCCCTATCTGAATATTAGACAGTCAACTTCGCACCCGTCGAGCTCCACTCACAAAGTAGTTTCCAACGTTGGATAGAAACATTGCCGCATAATCGAGAAAGTTCTCCAACTCATGCGGCTGCACGGAGCCTCTCTCCGTTATCTGTTCCCAAACACCATCACAGTCTCGATGCAGAGCCATGATGAAATCGAATATATCATTGGCTTCGGGGGACACCTGCCGAAGGATGATTCTAGTACCACTCCATGCAGCCCTTCCCGCGAACGGTTAGCTGTCGATTCTCCAAGCGCGTGGGATCGGTCTCATGTCGTACTTGGCCATGTGATGGGCATACAGCTGATGCTGGCGGTCCAACCCGTGGAAGGCGGCCGCAACCGATAGTGTGTAGATCTGGGGTGCGGCCATGACTCAGTCAACTGATCCTTCCAACGCCCTGGTGTGAAAAAAATGAGGCTATTGCGATGCCTTTATCGTGATGTGATGTAATTAGCTCGGAGGCCGGGAACAACATTAGTCCGTCCGAGGCTCATATTTTGCAGAGGCCACAATCCTCTTCTAACACTGAAGCACTCAAGTATCTCTGTACTCTAGGCTACGTTTTAGATAGAGTATTACTTCATTCATTTTGCATTCTCCTTATGGCTTAGGCCTCGTACAGTTCGGACCGATCGAACTCTACCATTCCTCTGAGCTTAACCACTTCATATCGCTTCATCCCGGTGAAATGCCTCGCTCATGTGACCCGGCGAGGTAAACAACAGGGATTTCCAATCGTGAAAAAAGATAGATGACTCATGCTGCACTGATTGGTTGGAGATAAGGTCACGTGCAGATCTCCCAAACAGGAAATACCCGTATTTCTTTTGCCTTCCCCTCTTTCTCTCTCTTCCTCCCCAGTTCATCACTGCCATCAGCCCTTTCTATGTCAGGCTTTGATCGCCTGTCATGAGTGGTGGCCTCAATATCGCCTCGAACTCATGCTTTTTGCTACCTCGGCCCAGTAAACCCTTATGTTCGTGAACCAGCATCCCAGAACAATTGGCAACGCGACCATAGCCTGTAATCAACGTGTATCAATTCAACTGCGTCAAATCGGGCGGCGCAGGGACAGCTGCACACTTTGCTCTATCTAATCAGATGATAATACCAATACAGGACTCTGAATATTTCTCATCATTTGTGGAAATGATCAAACGGAGAAGATTCGCTCAAACAGGGGTCCAAGCCTGTGACAATATATCATCTTGAACAAAGGATATTCTGCTGGCAATGAAACCCCTTGGATTCCACGAAGAAAAGAAACCGATCAACATTATCGTTCACTCTTCCTGCCAATGGCAATCATTGTTTCATTGCAACCTGACGTTGGCTTGTGATGGCCAATGGCCACGGTGACCCTATGGGATAAGCTCCATTCAACACAGTTACAGTCTTTGTCAAATCCATCCCAGGAGACACCCCTCAATGATAGCTGTTCTATCACTCCCCCGTCTAGTCCAAATCTCCGAGGTCTGGAATGATAGAACCGACCACGCCCCCCCTCATTTACTCACTAAGGGTTGCATTCCAACCCCCGTTCGGGATGTGATGTCCTCCCCTGCAATGTGAGGATCAAGCTGTGATTGGGGGCACGGCTTATCAGGCGTGAGATCAGACTTCCGCCCAAGCTTGTTGGTCGGTTTCAAGTCACATTGCGCCTCCATTAATCTGGTCATCCTTCCGTCTAGTTGACAAAGGGGTCATCTTCCTGCCGTTAAGCCAACACAGTGTCACATGTTCCGTTGGACAAGATTTCTCTTGAAGTATAATCGCTTGGTACTAATCGTGGGAAATACATTTCTTCGTCGATTTCTCGATCGGGAAAATGCAGTTGAAGGCCAAATCCCCCCTCTTCCAAGACCGCGACCCCTGCTAGCGCCCATCCGGCTCATGTGGCTTGACCGGTAATCTCCTCACGCAATCTCCGTCGTTACATCGGTAGTTGGATTGACCCCAGGAACCAACATGCTGTCGGACCAGTCCGATTCGCTAGTGATCTGATTTTCTTCTTCACGGGAAACATCTAGCGCGAGGACTAACCTCTAGGACATGCAAAGCACATTGCATTTTGGCACATTTCCCCGATCTCCCCTGGGCGGTTACATACATACATACTTCTTTTGGATTGCCGATAGTAAATCAATGTTGCAGAGACATTGTATCTGTCGATGCGACATCCCATTTCAACTCTCCTCACCTCCACTGGTTTATTTTACCACTTGAAGCAATGGCCGACAGGCCCAAATAGGGTTCTCACATGGGTTTCCGACGGCCTATTCCCAGGTTTCACAGCATATTGACAGGAGGGTGGTGTCACCCGTGGGATCGGCACGACGAGATGGCGCATTACAGGCATCATGGTGGAATGGAACCCTGAAGTATACTGTGATTGTATCTGAAGTTATCCATGCTACCTGACCATGTGAGGTCGCCGTCGGGATCCTAAAACCCAGAGTTACAATGAACATACCCTGGCTCATCTCATGGACGAGGACATAAAAGGAGGCGTTTTTCTGCATCGGAATGCTGCTTTGTTTCTAAGACAGTCTCAAGCCACGATCACTTTACGACCGACTATCTTTCCTTGATCACCATGCGCTTCACTACTCGTGTTGTTTCTGCGCTTTCTCTCGGACTGGCATCTGCCTGGTTTGCGCAGTCTGCGGCTATTATCAAGCAGACGACTAGCAACATGGATCTGGAAGCTTCTCAGGCATCGGGGTACCGCTCCGTTGCATACTTCGTCAACTGGGTTCGTACACCAGACTCATAATTGCCTCCAGCTCTTCACTGACTGATACAGGCAATCTATGGCCGGGGTCATAACCCTCAAGATCTCCCGATCGATGAGCTCACTCATGTGCTTTATTCATTTGCTAATGTGCGCCCCGAGACCGGCGAGGTGTATCTCTCCGACACCTATGCCGACCTCGAGAAGCACTATCCGGATGACTCTTGGTCCGAAGATGGTAACAATGTCTACGGATGCGTCAAGCAAATGTATCTACAGAAGCAGAAGAACCGCAACCTCAAGGTTCTCCTATCGATCGGAGGATGGACTTACTCTCCGAACTTTGCGAAGCCTGCAAGTACTGAGGCTGGACGCAAAAAATTCGCCGACTCATCGGTGAAGCTGTTGCAAGACCTCGGATTTGACGGATTGGATATTGACTGGGAGGTAGGTGGTCATAATCTTCTACCTTTTTAAGAGACACTGAGACTAAACACATCTACGCCGGCAGTACCCTGAGAACGACGACCAGGCCAAAGATTTCGTTCTGCTTCTCAAAGCAGTGAGATCGGTATGTTACTATCCCTGATATCCGCTCGATCAAACTCAGCTGACCCGTCAGGCCCTGGATGCATATAGCAAGGAACATGCAGAGGGTCAGAAATTCCTTCTGACCGTGGCTTCTCCCGCAGGTTAGTCCACCTCCACAGTTCCCAGCTACACCTCTAGCTTCTCACTGACCTCCCTTCTCACACTTCCAGGCCCCCAAAACTACGAAAAACTGCACTTCTCCGAAATGAACGAACAGCTCGATTTCTGGAACCTGATGGCCTACGACTACGCGGGCAGTTTCTCCAACTTCACCGGCCACCAAGCGAACGGCTACAACGACACATCGAACCCCAAGAGCACACCCTTCAACACCGAGCAGGCCGTGAACGCCTACATCAAGGGCGGTGTTCCCGCCGATCGAATCGTTCTCGGCATGCCCATCTACGGTCGCGCATTCGCAGGCACAGAAGGCCTCGGCAAGACCTTTGACGGAGTCGGCGACGGAAGCTGGGAAAAGGGTATCTGGGACTACAAGGTGCTGCCGCAGGCCGGCGCAGAGGAACATGTCGACGAAGACCTCATCGCAAGCTACAGCTATGACTCTACCAAGAAGCTCCTGATCAGCTATGACACGCCCAAGGTGGCGAAGTTGAAGACCGAATATATCAAATCGAAGGGTCTGGGCGGTGGTATGTGGTGGGAGAGCAGTGGTGATAAATCTGGCAGTGATAGTTTGATCTCAACGGTATTTTATCCTTCCTTGTTTTCTGAATTCTTGACATGCTGACATAACGAATAGGTAGTAAATGCACTCGGCGGCGCCAGCGCGCTTGAAAAGGTCGAGAATGAACTGGACTATCCTGTTTCGGAATACGATAACCTGCGCAAGGGAATGGGTTCAGACTGAGTAATGGAGGGCTTTGGGATCTGGGAGACTACTCTGGAGTAGTCATTTGCCCTCGCGGGGCCGAGGAAGATCATTTTCAGTTCGCTTATTTATTTATCTGCCATGCACAGTTGTCATTTTTGTCTTCTATCTAATTCCAACTTATCTTTTTCCTCCAACAAACTGACGCGGAAAGAAATGAATAACCGTCTTCAAGGTAACTAACCAGGAGCGTGCAGTAAGACTCCCCCGAGGAAAACAGGGATGCCCATCCCTTGCAACTTGCCCAACCCAGCCAGCCCCAAATGGCTTGCCACTTCTGCACCAAAGTCTACGCCAGGCGCCAATCAGCACAGAAGCGAATATTCCTCTCACCGGTGGCGGACCACAAGATTTGTCTGCATTTGTGTTTGATCGACAAGTCATCCGCTTGGTTTTAGGGGTGGTTTGGCTCGGGTGATGGACGCCGGAAGTTAACCCCGTGCCAGAGATTGTTGGAACGAACATGTGGGACAAGTGTCTGACTATGAATATTGGTTCGTGATATATACATACAATATGTGCATATTATCATTGAACAACTTACTTGCGTAGAGTATATACGTTTCCTTTTACGGAGTATGACCCGCTCAGAATGTACCTAACTAGATGGGGTAAGGCCTCAGGCACACTGACCAATGGCGAGCAGATACTCCCCCGTCATTCCCCACTATGTACACTAGCCCGCTTGGTGCAATGGTAGCACGCCTCACTATTCTTAACCGTATTGTTACGGAGATCGGATGCCTACCGGAGGGTCCCTCGATCCTATACTAACTAACCAGAACGTTCCTCCGCACCGGGAAGTTCCCTGGTTTCAGGAGGTCACAGATATGGCCCCCAGCTTGACAACCATCACTTCCCCTATCAAAGCAGCTAACAGCTCAAGTTCCTCACATATCCGTATGATGGCTGAAGGCGCGTGCAACTTCGTATATGGGTCGGGGAAGTTGAAAACGAAGTGCATTTGTCAAAGAGGCCTTGTCCCTCAAGGTTGTGCTAATAACGAATATGCTAAGTGCGAAGAATGCGATCACATTATTAAAATTCACGAATCCGCCACAGGTCACCAGAACATCGCATCAAACCATGATCTAGGCCCACCCATCAGCAACACTATTCAGGAGCAAGGTTAGATTATATCTCTACAGTTTGCGTGCCATAGCTGAGATTTAACGACGATAGATTTTCCACCGGATCACCTCTGCCCTAGGCAGGACACAGTATCCAAACTCATCGATCTCATTGATTCATTCCCCATCATCCACGTCAGAGGAACTCCTGCTAGCGGGAAAACAGTATTGGCAATGCTACTTTGCGACGCTCTGAAAAAGCGGGGGAGACCTGTCCACCTTCTCGATGGCTGGGAGCGACCTCTCCAAAGTTTCGCAACTTCTCCATCAGACCCCTGGGGTGCATTCCGCAATATGCTCTTACAAGAATTTCCAGACGTCGCTATCTCATACAACCTCGGCAAAGAAAGTGTGCTCATTGTGGACGAGGCGCAGATGTCATACGGAGATATGATTTTCTGGAACAAAATCATCAAGGAACGAATGGATGATGGTTTGGGCTTCAAGATACGGATATGCCTCTTCTGTACCTATGGGAGTCCAAGGACCGCTGTGGAGCGCCAGGAATTTGGCTATACCCCTCGCAACTTTGGCCAAGCACAACGCGTTACACTCACCCCGCAGTTAGGCATCGACTCGCCACAAATTGGCCTTTTCTACACTAAGTCCGAGTTTAATGATGTTATATCCCGTATAATCCGATACAAGTTTATCGAGTCATTTACTCTTAATAACGATGCCAAACGCTATTTGTTTTCGCTTACGGCTGGGCAACCTGGGGGCTTAGAGTCGGTGATGTCCTACATCTACAAAGTATGTTTCATTATGTTTCCTACTTTAATAGTCGCTTGGGTCTAAGCCTGCTATAGATTGAGCTATATAGCTAATCTTGGTTTAGGAATATCGTCACGCCTTGAAGCATCGAGAGATATCTGTGATATCTGAACAGCATGTTGTCGATTGCATCGAACGTGATGAAAATTCCACTTTCCGCCATCTAATAGTTTGCTCTGTTGGTCGCTCTTTTGTCCCACGAGAAGCACTGGCCCCAGACGTTGCGCGTATACTTTCCAACATTGTAGCTGAACAAAGTATTCCATGGAATGGGGCACCAGCGTTACGGACATGTTATAGCAATGGTTGGATTTACAGGATGCTTACGAATGATGACTGCGAAGAAGTTGCCATTTTTCCATCACGCCTCCAGGCAAAGTAAGTATCTTTTATACCACATTCCTTGGTTTATGCTAAGTAAAACGTTAGATGGGTCGAACACATTATCGGGAATCAAAGGAGCCCCTTACCGCCGCGTTATACCAACTTACGTCAGCTATGCTTGGAGATTCTAATTCGGTTTTCAGTCATGAATCTCAAGCACTCCACCGAAGGCAAAAAATTGTCAAATGCAGCTCTACCTCGACCCGTCGAAGCACAGTACCAAGATGAGTTCTACAGGGTATCTTGCGATGTGGCAGGTAGGGGTGTGCCAATCTCTAGCGAGTGGTCAAGCACGAGCTCTAGTAGAGTCGATTTCTGGATACCTGAAAAGAAGTGGGCGATTGAGTTACTTAGAGACTACGATCGCGTGGAAGATCATCTTCGGCGATTTAGGAATGGAGGAAAATACTACGAATGGCTTGAGAACAGAGCGGTCGTTGATTATATCGTGATTAACTGTGCAACTACCCGGCCAACTCCTGCTCAAGGTTCGATTTTTATTGTTCCATCTTTCTTTATACTGCTAACAAATATTATAGCTAACCCCGATCCGAATCTCATACATGCTATTTTCGAAAACGACTACAAGGAAGTACAGATGTTCTGTCATGACGGGACACCCTTAGGATCTGCTATCCGTTTAACGAACTAAGAATATCCAATTTTTTCTGCCTAATTAATTCTGTAATGATAGCAGGAAGTTTGTTTTAACAGTTGCGTGGCGTTCTTCTTTCTCTTAATGCTTATTATGTTTGCTGTACCCTTAATATCTCTAGCAATAACCATATCCTTGACGTCCCGGTCGTTTCCTACCCGGCCAACACCATCCATACATACATAGGTAGAGTTCTCCAACCAGCTAGCAACCGCGCAGGTGACCGTGGGCGGCGAGTCCGGTAGCACAGAATCCGGTCAGCGTAGTGAATGACGAGGCGGCAAAGGCGGCCGTGGCGGACAGCCAAGACCGCAGGAGAAAGTAGGTCCGCACTTAGACAAATACAAGTGAAGTCACCGGTGAAATATATCCTTTTCTCCTTGCGTCTCAGTTGTCCTCATCCGTTCTCGTATTTATCCCTTTCTTGATTTGTCTAGGGCTGTCTCTCGTTCAGGGTTGTAATTTATGATAAAAGGCTTATGTTAGTTCTGCTCTGTTTTCATTGAAACACTGCTTGATCAACGAGCCAACACTCTCGTTGGACGACGAAAACAAAGGGAAATAGAAGGCCGGGAGGGAAAAAAAAACCATGGCGTATGGGAGTCCATATACCTTTGTTCAGAGAATTGGATGCGATTTCATACTTACTGTCTTACACACTCCGTGACAACTACTTTCAACAATTCACGCAATAAGTTATCTGGAGATAATCAATATAATTTAAAATATAAATACATAGACACTTCATAGAATGTCGTACATTGGAAGGTCAATTACAAGATAGAGAATAATTGTAACCAAACAGGTGTAGTTATATTTTGTTTTAAAACGGGCCTGAGTCAGCTGCATAAGGGCGCTGTACTAGGCTAAATTGGGAAAATTAAGCGAGATTTATGCTGGCATGGATAATTCATGGATATCACTTTCATGTCCATGGATATGGATATGCCGCAGTCTACCGGTAACCCATATCCCTATACCACCGAGCCGCAGCTTTGGATGGTAGCTAGGCCTCACCATAACCCGCGGGTTGACAAACAGAACAAACATGTAAGGTCTCGTGATCTGTATATTTTGTGCAATTTCAAGCTGTATTATTCGGTATTAAGTTTACATCTACAGCAATCTAGTAAGGTAAAACACCATAGTTATACTCTTATAGTATATAGAGTAGTACTGTAGAGATACAATAGATAATCGAATTAGATTCTCCTTATGAGATACAAATTTATCATTATCATAGCGGGGACGCTTTCTAATCCTTCCTGATATCCGCTGCTAAGTCTCCAGTAGAGGAAGATAATCATCATCTTCTTCTTGAGGTGTTGAAGTTTCTTGATTCTTATCTAAGTCAGATGCAGTACTCTTTTTTCTCTTGCCTCTTGAATATTCCGATGGAGCTGCTGTTGTCACGGACTGTGACCAGCCTCCGAAGACGTTCCTTCGTGATACCCTATGACCTAACTACCCGATCGAGACTAGCATCACAACCTAGCATAGTATCTTCGTTGAATGCATACCCTACATTCTCGCGATTCCTTATCGCCTGCGTAGCCGTTCGTCACACGCGGATGGCAGCAGCAGCCAGGGACTATCTAGCGATTCCTGCCCCTGAAGTTGCTGTTGAGAGAGTCTTTAGTACAGCGAAAGACGTGCTAAACATCCGGAGATATTCTTTGAAAGGAGATACCATAAGAATGCTGATATTGATTCGCGATGGGTATAAGTGGTAGCAGTCAAGGGATTTGATTAAATTATGCTATCGCGATAGTCCGGCACTAGAGTTTTAAATTGTTATCTAAATCTGTTGTTCGATAAAAGTCTGTCCGCTCTCTAGATAATTAATTCTAAAGAAAAAATGTACCGATGCCGATACGATATGACGATATCGTATCGTCAATATCGGTATATCGGCAATATCGTCAACAGCCCTAATACCCATCTTCCCTTCATCCAAACATTTGTCCCATTCGGATAAACGAAATTATGACCGGATGAGCCGACTAACTTAAACATCGTACGAGGTCCTTCGAGAGCGTATAGCATCATAAGCGGGTCCTAGGATACGATAGAACGGTTATAGCCACTAGAAAGACGTTTCACGTTAATATATCTTCGAGCAGAGGAGTAGTTACAGAGAAGGGGCCAGGCATACCTATACCACTCATATGCTGTCCTAACGGGATCGCTAGCATTTCCTTGAGTGGTGAACTTGGCTCCGGAAAAGACATCCCGGCCGAGCTCGGACCCCGAGAAGACTATCTTACTAGGCCAGTCGAGAACAACCTTTGCTGCTGCGCCTGGACTGCGACGGGAATTGTCCTCTAGGCCGCTAGGGTACTCTCCTCCCATGATGACAAGGTCATTGACTTTCTGACGAACGAGCTCATAACCCGTCATATTGGAAATTCTATCTCCAGGGGAATCAAGAAGATCAGCCAGCTGAAATCAGTTACCCTTGTTACTATTCTTCTCCTTCCTTCCAACCATACACAAAAATATAGTATAGAGTTAACATACATTGTCCAAGAGTCCAATACTGGCAATCTTCACCCCGTGAGGCTTTGCTCGAGCCAAAGACTGCCGATACAGCCGAACAGGATCGTAAAAAATCCAGTCCTCACCACGTTGAAAGAGTGGAGACCGGTACCCTTTCCAATGGTGCATGATCTTTGACGCATATTCCCCGTGCTCAAAGGTGGTAGTATCGAGATAGGTCAAATTCGACCGCGGGTTACGAATCCCAACAGGGACCTGAGGTAAGTTGTTGTAACCCAACATGTTTAAAACTGCAATGGCGGAAAAGACTGATGGTTGGTTAATGTTGACGGCGAGGATATTAGTATTGTTGTTCGTGCTGCATACCAAAAGAAGAGCACCGGCATCGCTTCGATTTATGTTAGCTGGGCACATCCGTTGATGATATAGATGGATGGGAGGCGGCTCTTACCCGACATCGCTGAACATATCTGTGTCGATGATAAGACCCTCTCGGCGAGAGTGTGGAAAGTACACGACAAACACTTGAAGCATAAGCAATATTGATACCAGCCAGAAGGTTATTTTTGCTAGAGAAAAGATGCTAAAGTTCATGTTGAGTAGATGCGACGATAGCTGGTGGACAGTTGATGAAGGCGGTACCTTGGCCATGACGACCCTCGGAAACCATGAACATTGACAGTCTAGATATAAACATGTGTAATATCAACTAAAATGTACGATTAGGAAGGTTCCAGAGCATGTGCAGGCTCTTGAGCCATATCCTTGGACTCATCCAGATGATATCAGAGATCCCAAGATACGTTGAGTAGCAGGCTCCGTGGCTGCCATGGCGATTCTCGCCAGAGTAGGATTAACCCATCGAAGCATAACCGGCCTCCAGTCTAGCTGCGGCAATTTCTAATAAATCCTTTCGTCTATCAGTACTCCATACTACACACTTACTCGAATCTTGTTCAAATACAGGCCTGCTCTTTGCAGGAGGCTAGAGATATAAATCTCACACGGGGAATCGATTTGGAACGCACGTGTTGTATGGGTAAGTTCATAATGACCCGAGTGGAGTAACCCTAGAGAGCAAAAGCTATCACATCCAACCAGGTTGCAGTAGGATACTTTTTATCAGACGGCAAATTGAGTCTAAGGAGGCATCGCTCCCAAAACAAATGGCTCCGTGCTAGCAGCAAGGGATAGACAGCAGGGCACCCTTAGATGGGAATAAGTTCCTTAAATCCCTAGGTGTCGTAAGACTTTTCATTTGTCTTGATCACCTGATAGAAAGTGTCGAAGGTGCTCAGTGGAAGTCTATCTTGGTTCGTTGAAATTGATTCATACTGGGATTTCGTGAGTCCGGTTGGCAGCCACCCTGATTAAAACGCACCCTCCAAAAGCAAGATGGAAAGAAATTTTGTTTCAACTGACCAAGGAGCATGGAGCATTTACCCCTTGATTTCAATGCGCTGGCAATACACCGCCAATCTCCGCTCCATGTAAGGACGACTTAAGACTGCACTATTAAGCTTCAAGGGTGGCATACACCCGCCCCAATTGGCTCAGAGTCAGAAATTCGATCGTTACTTCCTCCGCGGCATACTGGAGCTAAACTAGAAAAGACATTGTAAACCACGCAGGGTGAGCTCTAGCAGCACGCCTCACTTCCGATTGCGTTGCTCACTTATCTTTTTACATTGGGGGTCCACTGTCAAGCCGTACTCTTTATTCCAACACGCACGGTCGGTGAGAATTCACTGGTGAGGACGATCACTGCAGTCTTTGCAGATCAAGTGAATTAAGAACGATGGTGCCCCACGGACAGGAAGTAGCCAGATCTTTAAGCATAAACACACACATTATCGTGGGGGCGCAAATGGTCACCATCGCTCTTCAAACTTCCAAAAACGCGTCGTGCCATTTGTTTCGGAATGGCTTTGACACCAGAGACTTCGGATTCAGCCGCGACCATGGAATCTAACGGGTTTATACAAGAGCCGATCGCAGTCGTCGGAATGGCCTGCAGGCTCCCAGGTCGCAGCGACTCACCCCGGAAGCTATGGGAATTCCTGATGCGGAACGGAGTGGCGGATACAGATGTACCAGCTGATAGATTCAATTTCAAGGGGTTTTACGACGGTTCGGATAGGCCTCAGACGTTGCGCTCACCGGGGGCCATGTTCATGGAATCGGTAAACCCAGCAGAGTTCGACGCTTCATTCTTCAATATACCCCCACAGGAAGCGATATCGATGGACCCACAGCAGCGAATATTGTTGGAGGTTATTTATGAAGGACTCGAAGAAGCCGGAATACCGATGGAATCCCTGGCTGGAGAGAAGTATGGATGCTTCGTGGGGGCGCACACAGGAGGTAGGGCACCATACGTGAAATCTGGAGGGCAACCTATTCACATCAAGAATAGACTACTGGGATATCTTCGCGCGTGATCCGGATTCGCGACCCCCAAATGCTGGGATAGGCGGCTCGGCAACCATGCTGAGCAACCGCGTCAGCCACTTTCTGGACATCAAGGGCCCGAGGTATGTACATTTTCTTCACGGCCAAGTGCACCGTACTGATATTTGGTTAGTATGCCAATCGACACGGCGTGTTCCAGCTCGTTAGTTGCTCTAGACACGGCATGCAAATCCCTGCACATCGGAGAGATAAACGGCGCAATCGTGGCAGCTGCCGGATTGATCTTGAAGTAAGCAAGTCAACAGATATCGGACAATAGAGGATGCTAACTGCACCAGCCCAGATTATGGATGCGACGGTATTCCAATCACCTTCCCGCTACCACTCGGTTGTGCTAACTCAGCCCAGCCGGATCAATCAAAAACACACATTCGCCGACTGGACGATGTCACGCTTTTGACGCCAAGGCAGACGGATACATTAAGGCGGAAGGCATTAATGTTGTCATTTTGAAACGGCTTGATGACGCCATCCAAGACAGGGACCCAATTCGCGCCGTGATCCGAGGATCAGCTAATAACCACAACGGCCGTACGGCTGGTATTGCTTCTCCGAACGCTGACATCCAGGCTTCCGCGGTGCGGCAGGCGTACGTCAATGCCAATATCACCGACTATTCTCTTACTGCGTATTTGGAGTGTCACGGAACTGGAACGATAGCGGGAGACCCGGTAGAAGCAACAGGCATTGCGTCGGTATTCGCCTCATCGCGGGCCATTGACCGACCGCTACGCATTGGATCCGTATGGAAGAAGCACTAGCTCGAAGTTCCACAGGTCGCTGACATTTGCATGCAGATAAAAAGCAATATTGGACATAGTGAGTCCGCCGCGGGTTTGTCTGGCCTGATGAAAGGAGTCATGATTCTCGAGAATGGACTGATCCCTGGGAATCCCACATTTGAAACTCCAAATCCTGAAAGTCAGTACCTCACTATGTGGATTTTCTTTTCGATTTTGTTAACATCAACCAGTTGATTTCCACAACCTTAAGTTGGATATCCGGCAAGAGTACACTCCATTCCCAGATATGCCGTTCCGCCGGGTAAGTGTCAATTGCTTTGGCTTCGGGGGATCCAATGCGCACGTCATTCTCGATGAACCGAACGCTTTGATCTCAGATTATACTCCGGCATACATCAGCTCATATCAACCGCGAGCCGCAGCTGCCGATAAGGGTGGAAATTTCAAGAAGTCGCGACCATACCTTCTATGTGTTTCCGCAAACAAGCAAGGATCGCTCCGAGAGTCAATCGACAAACTAGCGCATCACTTGCACGATCCAGAAGTCAACATAAGCGCTCGCGACCTCGCCTATACACTTGGTGTGCGGAGGAGTCATCTGTTTCATCGAGGGTATCTGATCACGAACCAGCTGGGGGACATAGATGCCACATCAGCTGTTTGTGGGAAGAAAAGTGTCCACCCGCCCAAGATCGGGTTGGTATTCACAGGGCAGGGAGCTCAATGGCCACAGATGGGACATGACTTGCTCAAATCATTTCAAGCAGCGAGAGACATGATCGACCACCTCGACGCCGTTCTTCTGCGTTTGCCAGATCCGCCCAACTGGACTCTATTGGATGAGTTAACATCCCCGCGCGACCCTGAGCGTACAAGACAACCTGAATTCAGCCAGCCTCTTGTCACTGCTCTGCAGTTGGCGCTACTGGCAACTCTGAAGGTCTGGGGTGTTTTACCGCACAGTGTCGTAGGACATTCATCGGGTGAAATTGCGGCGGCATGCGCAGCCGGGTATATTTCTGATGAGCAGGCCATTAGTCTGGCGTATCGTCGTGGAAAGGTTTGCCAAAACACACGTGATGAGAACGACACTCGCTTGGGAATGTTAGCGGTCGGTCTTGGAACTGAAGATGTGTCGAAGTATCTGGATGAGTCCAAGGAGGTACAGATTGCATGCTTCAACAGTCCTTCGAGCACGACTCTCTCTGGTCCCGTCACCAAATTAGAGCGCTTAAAAGAACAACTTACGGAGAATGGAGAATTTGCACGAATGTTGCAGGTAGACCAAGCATATCACTCCAGGTATATGGAGAAGACCGGAGAAGCATACCAGAAAGCTGTGTGCAATGACCTACCTCTACTCTCCTCATCCCTTCAAGTTCCTGGCTCTGTGCCAATGTTCTCATCTGTATCTGGTCAGCAACAAGCCGAAATCCCGGATGTCGAATACTGGAAGACGAACATGGTATCGCCTGTACGCTTCGAAGACGCTGTTCATGAGATGCTAACGGCCAAAGAAGCACCTAACTACCTAATTGAAATCGGTCCTAGTGGGGCTCTCAAAGGACCTCTCGCGCAGATTCAAAATAGTTTTGACGGCCCGCCAAAGGCCAAATACCTTTCGGCGTTACATCGCGGGCCAGAATCAATCCAATCCACTCTTTCCATTGCTGGTGAATTGTTCCTGGCAGGCTCTCCAATATCCATGCAAGTCGTGAATGAAGATCAAGGGCAATCCTCTCCTTTGGTCGTCACTGATCTGCCAGGGTACAGCTGGGACCACTCGACCAAATACTGGTTCGAGTCAAAATCCAGCAAAGACTGGCGGTTTAAACCATTTCCGCATCACGACCTTCTCGGCAGCAAGACAATTGGGACATCTTGGCGCAATCCAACATTTAAGAAGACAATCAGTTTATCTCACTTACCATGGCTGCGAGATCATCAGATTGGATCTGATGCCATTTTCCCCGGGTCCGGGTACATTGCGATGGCTGTGGAGGCTTTGTATCAGGTAACGTGCGTTCGTCAACCAGACACTGCCGTTTCATCACCGGGTCAGCTAGGTTATCGCTTGCGAAACGTGCGCTTTGACATGGCGCTTATCCTGGAAGATGGGGTTGAGCCGGACGTCTATCTCACTATGAGTCCGTTTGGGGCCTCAGAAGACACCTGGTATGAATTTACAGTATTTTCGACGCGGCAAGATATCACGACATATCATTCCAGCGGCATGATCCGTGTCCAGGACATTGTTATTGATCCAGCATCTGAAGCCGACATAGTACCTCTAGAGCACGCTTGGCCGGGTCAAATGTGGACAAAGGCCTTTGCAGAGATCGGCTTCAACTATGGTCCAGCATTCCGGCTGCTCCGAGAAGTAGAGACCCGCGCTGGATCGAGGAGAAGTCGATGTACCATCACATTAGCCGATCCCTGTTCAGACCAAGCGCAGTCGTCCTATCCTTTCCATCCTGCCGCCCTAGATGGGGTCCTCCGGGCTACTGTCCCGGCCTCTGTTGCCGGAACACGGGGAGGTACTCGAGAAACATTGATCCCTGCTGTGATTGATGATTTCATCATCAATCCCAATTCCAGCCGTCCGGATGTTGGCATGGCGATATCTTCGAGCTACTATTCCGGTCGAGGAAGGTCTGATGCCGCAAAGAGCTATCTAGGTGACACTTCTGTATACGACCCAGACACAGGAGAGCTTCTCATCCGAATGACGAAGCTTGCCAGCCACAAGGTTGATCTAGGTACCGACCCATTAGCTTCACACGTACTAACCCATGAAGTCTGGAAGCCGGACATCACCACACTGACCACAAATTCTCTTCGGACTCTATGTGATCAAGATGCAGATATAGTTCCGGCTATACTGGACTCGGCGATCCATAAGAAACCCGATCTAGATGTTCTTGAAATCGACCTAGACACCGGAGATCTCAGCAGCCCGTGGTTGGACTGGCATCGGGAGGCCGAACAACGCAGTGGTCGAAGCTACCGCTTCATGGCACTCGATCCGGCCAGCGTTTCTGATATCCAAAGCCAATATGAAAATTATACAGATTTATCAGTCAATGTACTGGATCCCAGGAATAGCCGACTGGGTCTTCAAGAGGACGACTCGTTCGACCTTATCATCTTGAAATGTGTTTCGCCTTTGTCGGACAAAATGACTTCTGTCGTGGAGGCTGTGAAAACGCTGGTATCCGCAGAGGGTCTTATATTGGCTATTGACTTTCAAGCCACGGGTCGTCAGATTACTCCCAAACGCTCTCTCCATAGCAATTTGGAAAAATCTAAGTCCTTTCGTGTCCTTTCCATTACCGAAAAGACGAGGAGCCTAATATTGTGTTCACTCTATCCAGAACTCGAGCCGGAAATATTGGCACGCGATTTGTACACTGTTTCTTTTGAAGATATCTTTCAATTCCCAGCTGTTCTCGGAAACCATCTCCAGAACGCAGGATGGAGAATTCATGAGTCGCAAGGCGTGTCTGAAAACATCCCAGAGGGAGCTACTGTACTCGTTATTGATGAGCTATTCTCTTCCCTCTTCACAGGAATTTCAGAGCCACAATGGTGTTATCTACGTCAGCTAGTGACAACCGGGTGCAAAATACTTTGGGTGACGCAAGGGTCTCAGCTCGCCGTCTTTCAGCCGGACAATGCTCTTGCCGCAGGCCTTTTCCGGTCTATTCGCTCTGAGGATCCGAACGCAACAATCATGACCCTGGACGTTGGATCCAGCGACATTGAGCAGGCAGCGCCGCATATTGTGGAGGTGTTGAGGCAGCTTGAGCGACCACATGCCCGATGGATTACTGATAGCGAGTATGTGGAGCGAAACGGGGTCCTTCACATACCTCGAATCGTTCCATATGAGAAATTAGACCGTGAGGTAAACGCACACATCGGAAAACCAACCACGAAGGTTTTATCGGAAAACAAAGAAATCGCACAGCTCAGAGCAGAGCAAGTGGGTACCTTGGACGGACTTCAGTTCGTTGAAGTTGCCACAACGCCCCCTGCACAGGGTCATGTCGAAATCGAGATCTCTGCTGTGGGCCTGAACTTCAAAGATGTAGCTGTCACCATGGGAATTGTTCCAGAGAACGAACATTTGCTGGGGCTAGAAGGGTCAGGTGTTGTCCGCAGCGTTGGAGCGGGAGTTTCGAGAGCTTTGTTCCCTGGCATGCGTGTTGTGTTTATGGCAAAGGGAGCACTCGCCAATCGTATCCAAGTGCCCGCAGAATTCGTCCTTCCCATCTCCAATGCATTGTCGCACCAGGACGCAGCAACCATACCCGTGGTGTTCTGCACGGCTCTTTTCGCCATGTTTGACACCGGAAATCTCCAGTCGGGGCAAACAGTGCTCATCCATTCAGCTGCGGGGGGTGTTGGAATGGCTTGTATCCAGTTGGCTCAAGACATAGGAGCAGATATCTATGTGACAGTAGGAACAGAGGAGAAGCGTTCCTGCCTCCACGAGAAGTTCGGCATTCCCTTCGACCACATGTTCTCATCACGATCCACAAACTTCGCATCCGAAATCATGAAGGCGACGAAGGGACAGGGCATCGATGTAATTGTGAACTCCCTGACAGGTGATTTGCTAGATGCAACCTGGCGCATCTGTGCGGACGGTGGAACAATGGTGGAAATTGGCAAGCGAGATATTGTAGAACGCAACTATCTTGCTATGGACCCATTCGATCGGGGGTGTTCATACCGCGCCATCGACCTATCGCACCCCAAGTTGATGCTCAAACTGCCTAGGTATGTTTACTGGTTCGAAAGTAAGGAAACTGACTAATCGATCTTTCTAGTCTTCTCAGTCGTATCTTCAAAATTCAAGAGAATGGGCATATCTCTCCGATCACTCCCATCACCACCTTCCCTTTCAAAGAGATCCCTGAGGCATTTGCATTCCTTCGCAGCGGTCGCCATATTGGAAAGGTCGTTATATGCGACAATCCTAGTCAACCATCTGAGGTTTCCATACGACCCATGCAGCGCGACCTAAACCTTCCCACAGATCTGGCGTATTTAATAGTTGGAGGGCTCAAGGGTCTTTGCGGTAGTCTAGCCCTGCACCTCGCAGAACAAGGGGCTCGGCACCTGGTTGTCATGTCTCGCAGTGGTTGCGCCGACCCTCGATCACAAAGGGTAATCACAAACTGTCGTTCACTGGGATGCGAGATCTATTTCTGCCGCGGTGATGTTTTACGCGTCTTAGATGTGCGACGAGCCTTTATGAAGGCACCGCTACCCATTGGCGGCATTGTGCAGGGCGTCATGCTCCTTCGCGACCGGCCGTTTGAGACAATGACAGTGGATGAATACCACGAAAGCATTGAAGGCAAACTACAGGGAACCTGGAATTTGCACCATGTCTCCTTAGAGCACGGTCTCTCGTTGGATTTCTTCCTCATGTTGTCCAGCATTTCAAGCGTAGTAGGCAGCCCAGGTCAGGCCAACTACGCTGCGGCCAACAGTTTTCTGGACTCGTTTGCTGCACACCGTCGGTCGATGGGACTAGTTGCCCAGACAATCAACCTTGGAGTGGTCGAGGATGTAGGGGTAGTCGCCGAATCCGATGCCCTGTCTAAGCGCCATCAGAAGTCTACGGAATTGATCAACATCCCGGAAGGGGTCCTGCACGACATCATCGATTGTTCGCTTCGGCAACAGTTCATGTCCAAGGCCTCGCCATCGGGTGCTGAAACCCCGAGCCGGTTGATCACAGGTCTCGCGGTACCACAAGACCCGAAACAATCAGCCCTGCGATTCGATCCGCGATTCAGGGGATTATTCGTGGCGCGGTCAAGTGCATTCGAGTCTGGGACGGCTGCAAATGAAAATGACCCCGTTGGCAGTGCAGTCTATGCTTTCCACGGACTCGTCCGGGCAGGCAGTTCCGCCGAAGAGCTTCTTGAGCCGTGTGTGCAGGTTCTGGCGGCTCGGCTGGGACAAATGCTCCGATGGAGGGACGAGCAGCAGATTGAGTCGGAGCGACCGCTGTCGGTGTACGGACTAGACTCGCTGTCTACGGTGGAGCTCCGAAACTGGATCAAGGCCGAGTTGGGGGCGGAATTGGCCACGTTTGATATTGTTCATGCAAACAGCCTGATCATGTTGGCGGAAAGGTTAGTCAATAAGATACGAAGGGAATAAGAAGGATCCGAGGTTGTGGCAAATTTTGTGCTAGGGATGAATGGATGGATGGATGGATGGAGCGAGCGAGAGGAAACAAGGGCAGGCGCGACGCGATCCCGGGTCACGGGGAGTTGGTGGCCTAAGGCGGAAGTATATTCCTAAGGCATCACGGAGTAGACTTGATAATATGACATCTCCATTCACATTCAGCATTGATTCATTGAGTTTCCGGGAGAATAATATTGTTGCCTGGGCTTATATTAAGCTGTAAGCCCTATATCTTTATTATTCGCTCAATCACATGTAGTAAACAGTGTCTCATTCTGGTAGGGCCTGGAAAAATAACTCTCTGTGGACAAGGTGAAAAAGAACTATGCAAGTATTCTTACATTAAAGTAACTTTTGTCGTCTTGTATCCCTCTGCTACCTGTATGTCAGTTTGTATATGCATAGAATGCTAACAGAAGCCTACATGGCCTGTCGTAGTGACTATGTACTCCGGATGTCCCTCGTCCGGGGCATGGCAGGCTGGTCTCGGCTTGCCTCCGGACGCTAACCTCAATCCGGTCCCCGCGTTCTAATCATAAAACAAAATACTCTCTCCATCACAAAGGACGAACCCTCAATCAATTCCCACGATCCCACAAATATACACATCACAATGACTACCTTACAACCCTATTCCTTCGAACCTTTCGCCATCCAAACACCCAGACTCATAATAATCCCCACCCCAATCGCCATCTCCTCGAAATCATACAGAGCACTATACGCAGAGTTACACGCCAACGAAAGATTCTGCCAAATAGCCTTCGGCGAGCACTTCAAAGCCAGGAGATGGAGCGACGACGAAACCCGCGGAGTGATCGAGACTCGCGACATTGCACGCTGTTGGAAACCACGCGGCCTAGGCGATTTCGCACTGGGGCTACGCGAATCCATTTCTCCAGAGGATGTTCCATGTCTCTCCGGGATCTCCGTTCTGAGGACCAGTGAATTCGAAATATTAGCGGGAACGAAAGGAGAGCGTCTGGATCAGGTCAAATGGGTTGGATATGCCGGTGTTCGCGATGCAACGACGACTTCTCTCCCACCTCGAGAAGTAGACGATCCAAGTCTCCCACCGTGGGATGAGATGGTTGAATTACGCTATGGCCTAGCACCGGACTTTTGGGGCAGAGGAATTGCAAAGGAAGCCGCAGAAGCGATCATGCAGTGGGCTGTGAATGAGCGAGGCGTGAAGAGATTCATTGCTGAGACAGAAAGGGGAAATGTACAAAGTGCGAGGCTGCTGCAGAAGTTGGGATTTGTTGAGAGTGGAACCGAGTACTGGAAAGAGCCAAGCGAGGTAGAATGGGCAATGGTTATGAGATGATCCCTAAAATTGAAGATATAGAAGCCCAATTAGTCTAAAGAGTACATAGGTATACAGTGATTAACAGGGATGACTGCAATATCCTCGATTACACATTTCCTATATCTCCAAGGAGCCTAGTAAGACATTTTTATTTCTGACACATAGTCAAGCAACTTTCCCATGGGAAACGAAAGGAACCATCTAGGAGGAGAATCTAGGGCCCTTGGTAAATTGCTTTGCCGGGTGGCCACTATAGTCCGCCCTAGACTAGTCCATGGTCGTACAGGAAAGTCCATTATCATTCAACAAGTCATGTCATGGTAGATGTATACCTCCGAGCATTCCCCGACCGGGAGATGTTCTTCTCCCCCGATATCATGATCCGTTACTGGAGTATAGTCCTATATGTCCGGAGCTGATCGGATATTCCAGATTGTCGCCGAGGTCAGCGTGCTGCAGTGTAGCCGTCAGATGAAAGCCAAACGCCAGAAAGAGCGTGCTAACCCGAGAACTCGCTGAGTGAGCGTGACGAGAGTTGTGTAGCCTTTCTTGGATGGACACGGAATGGAAGTAATGTCACGTTGCTGTAGATTTCATTCTTTAAATTGAAGTCATCGCACCAACCTCATAGCACTGAGCTTTTTCATCGCCTTCTAATTGACCATTCTACGACACTACAAACACCACAGCGGTCATCAAAATGGCCTTCCAATTTGACACTAACGATGTGTACGTGATCGCTTTAGCATCTGACCATCGTATTGTGCTTAAAGCGAATGGTGAAGTTATTCATTTCCGGCAATATCAAGAAAGGGCCAAATCCCAACATTTTGCGCCTGTTTTCCATTGCGAGGAATATGGATTACGAAACGTGAGCACGGGGAAATTTCTTGGAGTCAATGACCACAATCAAATCTCCTGCAAATCTAGCAACTTGAACGAATGGGAAAACCTTGTATTCCACGCCCGTGACAATGGCTACTGTGTTACTGTGCATAAGGATGGCCATACCGGAGTCTTCGCGCGGTCAGAAAACGGGGACTATTTGGATTACAAATGGGAGTGGGAGAAGCGCGTGATCCTTCATGCACTCAAAGTCTCACTACCCAGAACAGACACGTTGGAGAAGGAAGACAGTAAGTTTCCAGACTCTTAAGGATTCGTTGTATTAGCAGGGTGAAGTTTTGCTGCGGTGTTAAGGTTTCTACCCCCATGGTATGGGCTTTTGTCTACGCGAGTAGTTTTCCCCATATTGTCATGCAAATGCAAGGGATCCAATGTTGGTTGATTGTGGTCTATCAAAACCTCTGCTTGGACAAATGATTGTTTATTACCCTGAAGTAGAGTCGACCAGGTTGAAATACTCTTTCGGTGTGGAGATCTGCCGTGGAGTATATGCTGGTAGACGCATCGACCGGGGGAGATGACGTCGAGCTTAGAAATGAACAGCAGGGGGTAACATACCCCGACGCCGACGTGTTTCTCTGACATCCCTACGGCCCGGACATCCCCCCAGATCGATTTCCCGGACCTTACCGAGCACGAGGTGCTCCGCTGTATCAGGCGGGCGCCTCCCGATAAAGCA